>NW_010527138.1:21111-23343 GCF_000687285.1 Phaethon lepturus
AAATGTCTTTGTAGGCTGAAGCAACCATTGCAAATTTGCTTAATTCTGTGAAAGAGTACTACTTCTGAAATCCTTATAGTAATCAAGAAGAAAATGATGCTAAATCAAATCTAAATTTTTACTATATTTTTAATCATGAACCTGCTTCCTGACCAAGTGCCTCTAGAAATTCTTGCTTTAGAAGAGTCTGGCCATTTTTGTCTAGCTTGTTTAAGTGACAGAACAGAACTTTAAATAGCAATAGCTTCATCTATAACTAGAAAAGCAAACAAACCTGTCTTTGCAAACTGTTTAGCAGACCATTATAAAGATATTAAGATATCATAAGCGAAGCTCGTGCCTCACCTTTGACCTTCTAAGAATAACAAAAAATGTAACATTTCTAGGATTTTCCCTGCTTTAATACCAAGATGTTTTCCCTGAGCCCCTCACATCATATATTACAGTTGTGTTTTCCAACTCAAAGACTCTGCTCTTACTGCCCCTGAGCAACAACAGATGAATATACTATCAGAAACACAAGAGCTGGCAAACTGTAAATACCACAACTGAGGCCATCATTAATACTCAATGCTTTGGTTTTAATGGCATCAACTGCATTTATTATACTTCAGATGGTTTAGGGTAACAGACAAAATGGATGTGTATATTTTATGTTCTGGATGACTAACCAATTTAATCTTTCTAAATGGATGAATGGTTTCAGGGTGTATGGGAAGCAACACTAATGCTATAAAGTCTGCAAGAGAGCCATTTGTAGTGAAGCCAAAGCCGCAAACTTTTATAATCTTTTTTCCTTTTGTTTAACCCTTCCACCTGCTGCTCAGTCTGCCTCTTTTAGTTAAATGAACCGTATTTGTTAAGGTAGTTTTGGCTTCTTGCATTTCACTGCTGTTAGAACATGTATCATTCAAGTCATTAGCACCACAGCTTAATATATGATCAGTAAGGGACCTTTCAAGAGACTTCACCAAGGAAAAGGACTTCTTGAAATTAAGAGATGAGCAAACGTCATAGGCCACTTCCCAGCCTTTTGTGCGCAGAAAAACATTGGTCAAATCTCCATCTAAAGTAACAGAGAATTTACTCCTAATTGTGCAAGTTTGTCTCTCAATAAAGCACTCAGAAATCGCTTCCCTGTTGACAAGCTCTTGGCACCGCACTCTTTCTGCTGATTGAGAGCACCAGGAGAAGGACACGGCTGTGCTGGAAGACAGATGGGAGTGTGGGTTTCCTGGTCCTTCGTGCTGGTACTTCAGATACCTGAAGATACAAGGCTGACTGGTGGAGAAGTGGGACTGGCCACACACCACCCTTCTCCCCTGCTCCCCTTTACTGGGCACATGGCGTCTTTGTCCACGTGCACGTTGAGGTCGCAATGCAGCCACGGCTTCCTATCTGCTGTGCAGCAGTTAAAGTGGAAAGTGTAAGAGCAGAGGGAAGGACAGAGCCAAGCAGTATAAAAAAAGGCAAAAAAATATATTGTAGCAGTGTGGACTGAGCCTATAAACAGTGAGGAAGCCTTAGCAACATGCCTTCTGCTTTTTCAGAAGGGGAAGGGCACTTGCTAGCACACGCATCGTCGGGTCAATGTGGCTTACTGCCGATTGTCAAGCGGAGGTCTCGAAATGTAAGTTGTTGCTATAATGACATGCTTTGAAACAGAAATAGCCACTGAGGCACCATGGAGAAAAAGAATCTGGCTGGAGGTGTCTGAGCAGAAGATGTTTCTGCGGTAAAGTTCAGTTGCTACAATATTTTTTTCATTAATGAGCTTCCAGTCCAGCTTCTCCCTGGTTCTCCCTTGACAAAGGCACATACGTTTTAAAAGGCATGCAATAACATTATGAAGACAACAGTGTAGTGTCTACTTTACAAATTCATAGTGTCATTTTGGGAGTACAGTGGTAGGGGAATGTTTGGTTTGCCGCTTTTTCAGCAAATCAGCTGAAAAAAAAAAAAAAAGATTATGATACAGGCTTGCTGTGCCTTACCACATGCAAAAGTAGGCAAGATCAGTCCACATCCCAGTTCAAGCTCTTTCTCATGGGTATAACTGTGTCTGTGTGGGGGGTGGGAGATGTACCAGGCCTAACTCATCTGGTGGGACCAATGTTGACTCAAGGTTTCTCCACAGCACAAGGAGATTTCAATTTTGCCGCTGCCTAGACAAGGCTAAAACCAATTAATCCTGGAAGCTGAGCTCACTCCTTGTTCCCCTCTCAGCCAGCA
>NW_010527138.1:23390-80559 GCF_000687285.1 Phaethon lepturus
ATTCCCAGCAGCTGGAGCAGAGTGACGCACCTGATCCCTGTTGGAGCAGCAGCTGCAAGCTGGGCACTGTGGGGCACTGGCAGGCAAGATGCAGCCACCATAGATGTAGCTCTCCGTCACTGCAGGTGCCCTGCCACTCCCAGGATCTGCTGCCCCAGACTCTGCTGGCTTTTCACCCGCTTTGTTTAAAGGGGGTTATATCACTGGCTATAGTTAAAGTCATGCAGGATTCAAAATAGAAGCTGCCCTTTGTATTTACTGACAAACTCTCTCTGAACTACAACATTTTCAGCATAGTAAGATCTGCCACCAAACTAAACACAGCTCAGAGTAAAAACTTACAAATTCCAACTCCTATGACATTTGCATATCTGAACAGAAACATTAATTAAAATAGACTTATAAATAAATAACAAGCAGTCACTAAATCCCAAGTCTTTTACTAGATCATTTGTTTATTGAAAGCTTGATGTGGAGGAACCATATCAGGTACACCAATGCCCTCAGATTTTGCTTCTTGTATAAAACAAAAAGCTCAGCTGCAGATACGCACTAACTATAGACAGATTCTGACTCTTACTAATACATACAAAGGTCACAGTCAAAGGGCAGTTATACTGTTCCAAGTGATACTTCTTCATTCTGTAACTACATATTTTTAAAAAAATAATACCACTTTTAAAGTGCAATTAGAAAACTTTAATACCAGATCCCTACATCTTTGAATACCAGGAAATTTGAATGTGTTCGATAAATCTCAATTCTAGCCCTTATTTTAAACATCAGCTGCACATTCCAGCGCTGTAACTTTTTCACAGAAAATGCTGCAGTTATGACACAAATCACAACAGAAGCAGAATCCAGATCATCACACATGCTAATATACTATATATTAGGACAAGGGGCAATGGCCTTAAACTGAAAGAGGGTAGATTTAGGTTGGACATAAGGAAGATATTTTTTATGATGAGAGTGGCGAGACAACTGGAAGTTGTGGCTGCCCCATCATTGAAAGCATTCAAGGTTGAGTTGGATGGGGCTTTGAGCAACCCAATCTAATGAAAGATGTCCCTGTCCACAGCAGGGGTGTGTGGATGAAGTGATCTTTAAAGGTCCCTTCCAACCCACACCATTCTAAGACTCTATACAGACATCGCGACAGTCTCCGTAGGATCCAAAGGCTACATCACCCCAAGCACCTTCCAACTATAAAAACTGCACCTATTTGTGAGTACGACTTTTTAACTCTACCAGCAAAGTCCCAGCTGACTTGGTGTATCACAGCTTAGTCTATTCATCTCCAGATAACAGAGACCTCATATTGCAAAACAGGCCATCAGTCAACTTCTCACAGATCGACCCTAAGAATGACCCTGCACCTGAGATAAGCCACGTCATATGCTCACACAGGAATACGCTATTGTAATTAATAGGTGTCACAGAAGTATTATTTCTTCCACATTTTTTCATGTATGGGTTATAACTGCATGGTTCTGCATAATCACTGAGCCCACAGGTAGCCTCTTGGTCATCGTAAACACGGGGAAAGCCACGTCTCTCTCATGGAGAAAGCAGGGCTTAAGGATATACATTTGGGCCTTTTAGGTTAAGCAGAATCCATAGAGTTACCTGGATTTCTTCTCCAGGTACAGATATATAAAGGCAATTCATAGCTGATTCTGGAATTTTAATTATGTATTTTCTGATTTGGTGAAATTCTGATTTTTTGTTTTTTAAATAATTATTTTTATCCTTTAGTCAGGTTTCCTGACTCTTAAATGTATCTTACATTAAAATCAGAATGTCCTAAGTCTTATACCTTAATTCTACCTTAAGAATATTTTCATTTAAATATCTACTAACATATTGACTAGATCTTGATTTTTTGATGTAAAGACAATAAATCCCACAGCACCTGCACATATGGAAACAGCTTGCAGTACAAAGATGAAAGCTATTAGTCAGGTCAGCAACCACTGACTCAAATAAAAGAGATAATAAACAAGAGAGATAATAAAAAGTCAGTCCAAATAGATAGAAGGGGGTACTTTCCTAACAAATAATACTATAAAGTTGATGAATCTGAGTTCGACATGTTGAATTCAACATCAATAATTCAACTCAGCTGACATATGACTTAATAGATCTTTACTCCCCTGTGGAGACTAAGCAATACACATTTGGATTCAAGCAAACTGTTCTATATTTCCAGCCTGGAAGATTTTCTTGGAAAATATATTCCCCTTTTCATCTTATACACACTAGGTAACATAAATAAAGTTGATATTCAGTGGAAGATATTGGACTCTGCTCTTTGCAGTTTTTAAATGAAGATGCAGACTCTCTAGATTAACTGTATTGGATATCTTCTGGCCAAAACTCCTCTTATTTAATCTCTCTCTTCTACGGAATACCCATTCCCCAAGCTTTCCACCGGGAGTTTTCAGCAGGATGAAAAACAAAAGAAAAGTTACACTAATTCCAGGAATATTGAAAAGACTACCCTTATAAAACTAGATGTTACTATTAGAACATGTCCCCGATTTTGACTGAAGGAATAAATTTAACCTCAAAAAAAAAATCACTTGTATTGTCACTCAACATCCCACACCTGTAACTGGTGCTATAATACCCTGACTGTGCAGAAGAAATAAATCATAGTTTACAGTTAATCAGGTACTCTGTGGTTTCAGTGAAGTCTGCTAGCTGTGTTATTGAAATCCACTAACTAAACCTTGCACTCAAGTGTATGTGGCTTTATGATAATGTCAAAAGCCCAGGAGGTACCGAGTGAGTCATAACGTCCCACTGCTTTTTGAATTATTCCAATTTTAAATCCACAGTTGGCAAAGAAACAAAGAACAATATAATAGGCATTTGATGCTGTTCTGTATAGTGAACTTTTTTTTACCCTAGGACAGAACTTGCATTAAGCCAAGGAGTTCAGTGGTACGAAATTCTTATCAGAACATGCGCTTTTATTCCTCATAAATGCTTTTTTGGCTACAAAACAGCTGATCAGACACTCACACTTTTCTCACTTAGAGAGGTATGATACTGCACTTAAGATGCACGTTTTGAAAGAGCACAGCTGCTAAAGAATATGCCTACAGAAGCCTTATAGCACTCAAACTAACCTGAAACCACAAAGTATACAACCGTGTAAATGATAGACACTTCTATCAAACGTGTCCATTAAGGCACTCACTTCTCTCTTTTCACTGTTAGGAGGCATTCCATTCCTTGTGTGTGTATCTAAAGGTTATCCCTGCACTTAAAACATTATCAATCAAATTTTCAAGTCACATAGCTAACAAGTAATGCCTTTTCACTTGACATTCATATCACAATACCTAGAATCATTTCAATACAGTATTTCTAAGCACCCCGATATCGAGGCTGGATACAGAATACTTTAAGTAGTGCCCAATGAACAAAGTTTCTTAAATAGCATTAGATTTCTGTGAGACTAGTGTGCTTAAGTCACTTGGTGGGGGATTTACTTCACTGAAGTTCAGCATTCTGAAAGAGGGGTATCTACTCAGTGGTTGTTATCTAGGATGGCTCTAGAGCCAACAGAAACGGGTCTCCCCAGAGGGTGGCCTGCCCCACCGCTGTAGAAGGACGCAGTGAATTGCTCACAGGAGACACCGCTCCTCTTCCACGGACTGCAGAGGGGTCCTTGAACTTGAGCTAGGCGCAGCTTCAGTTGTGCAAGACAAATCCTACCCTCGCGTGCTTCACGCCCTTCGCCGCCTGATTAGACTGATGGACCGACCCGGTTGGTTTGTTTGCTTTCTGATGATGTGAACTCTGCAGTGGGCTGCGCCTGGTCAAACGTTATTAGAACTGCGGTACAGAGGAGAGGCTGCTCCTTTTAAGATTTCCTCCCTTCTTCTCATGTAATAAGGATTATGGAGCACTCCCGGGTCCTCCAAGGGAAACATGTTTTCTTTAAATACAAGACAGAAGAATTTCCTTTCTCAATTGATATTCATCTATCATTAACTACCTTTATTTCAAGCTTTTTCTTTTTAATCAATTCAGCAGATTGCAGTACTGTGGACCCTTCTGAAAGCGTGAGAATTACCTCATAACAAAGCCCCAATTCAAACCTCTGCAGCATATATTAAAAATAGTAAATGAATGCATCAAAAGTTCTGTAGAAGGCCTAGGGTTTGCTCTGTGAATTGATTTTTTGGCAATTGAAAAAATAAATACATATGCTCACTATTATATATAGTTTTTATATAGGTGCATATAGCAACAAATGGAACATTTCATAAATATCCTGCTAGAAAATTAAAAGATATGAGCAGTTAACAAGGGAAGCCAGAAAAACTGTCAGCAAATGCCCTTCTGTGAGCAGCAAGGTAAATCAATGAATTCTAAAGCAAAAACTTTATCAATGTTTGTCTTTTATCTGAATTGGAAACTTTCACATAAAAAAAAAGTGTCATTTAGATCAGGGATTTACTAAAAGTAGAGCTGTCTTGTGCCAGACATACATGCAGAGAGAGGGGCGGGGGTGCTTTGTTTGGCCAGATCCATTGCTGGTGAAAATGAACACAATCCCATTGACTTCCAGTCGAGCCGTGCTCATTTATTACGCCAGCTGAGATCCTGGCCCTGCAGCAACACTGCAGACTTCTGCTGAACTGGCCAGGGCAGGAAGCTTTGCTTTCAGAGTTACATAGAGTTTTGATTTTCTATTCTTAGAGGCAGTGGTCATCTGCAACTCCAGCTGAAGTCAAAGTCAGCAACTCTGGAAACAGCAGACTTTTACTGCAGCGCGTAAGGGACCTGCGCAGCCCAGTTATGGCACAGCTAACATCAGAGAGGCAGAGGGAGCATCCCCACGCCCAATTTGTTGGACTATGGTCAGAGGACTGAGTCTGCTCTTGCATAGTCTTGTGTGTGCATAACAGGGCCGTGGAAGGGTAGTTTGTCCTAATGCTCCCACCCCAGCGTGTATTCGCAAGCCCATCTATTCCAATCAAATCCCCAGAAGTTATTTTCTTCGGTTTCTCATTAGTTTATTCCTCCATAATTGTCACAACAGTCCTTAACTCCAGTTTTCTAAACTTTACCTGATTTTTATATAATATTCAAGTGAAAGGTGGTGTAGAATTACAGGCATTCTAAACAGAGTATGTTTAAAAAAAAAAAAAATTCCAGCAAAGAACATTGTTGTTGTTTTGAAATCTGAGGAGTGTATTTTAGCATATAGTATAACATACCTCCTTGGAAGTCATCGCTCAGCTGCTGACCCCGCTTCATAGTCTGGAGTAAAAAGTAGAGACTTAAACAGCAATCTGCCTTTTAACTCCCAGTGCCAAGAAATGAACCGGTTGAGGCAAAGGAGACCAGACAGTGCTCTTGGATCGGCACGGAACATTTGTGCCGAGAACTGGTGGCTTTTCTGATTTCACAGATTCTGCTGGGCTACACACTTCAACAACATACATAACCGAGGTCAGCCTCGACTTCAAATCCCCAGCGAGGGTAGGACTCCAGAGCTCCCCAGCGAGCACACAGCGGCTTTTCTCCTTTTTGCCTATCATCGTAAATACCAGCCAACAAACCTCATATTCTTTAATGCTTTCTTCTGCCTGCCTCTCACCCCTCCTCCCTCAGATGAGTTTGGCAGCATAAAGTGAGACTTGTAGCCAGGCTTCGGGCTTAACTAGATTGCTGCAGCAGAATGGGAAATACGCAGATGAAAGAAAGTCATAACAGGAAGTAATTTCCCTTTACTAGGGCACGAGCCTTCATGCTGCTGACCGGGCTGGCTAGCTCCCATCTCCAGGCTATTAAAAAGCTCAAGTCCCAAAGGCAATAATTTGAATCAACTGGGAAGGTTCCCAGATAGACCGGTTTTCATCTCTAAGGGGGAAAACTTTCATTTGTCTTATTTTGTTCCCCTAATGCCCTCATGAGAAAGTCCGCTATAAATATTTATCTGTTGAGAACTAACAAATTCAACTTCTTCAAAACCCATTTTCCTTTAAAATGGAGGAAAGGCAACCCCTACTAATCTAGTTCAATCTGTCTTGTGTGTGAGCTAAACCTGCACACCGAGGACTCAAAGTCCAAGGTGGGACATCAGCATGTAGTTAGTGGCCCTTCCCAGTCTAGAAAGTAACAACAAAATCTCCAGTGAAATCTTTTCCACAACTTCCCAGTCCCAGAGAGTCGTGAAATTGTAACTAACTAGATTATCATTATCCTTTAAAATATATTACTGCTTTTAAAACAACCTCTTGGAACTGAGGCAAGTACACCTCTCTGGTCTGTTTTATCAGCAACCTGATAGCCATTGGCACAGTACAGGCTTAAAGCACGTAAGTAAAAGAAAACAAAACTTATGTGCCTCTAGTTTAGGAAACTAAACCCTGTCTTCTGTTTAACTCCTGTAGAATGACATTTTTCTGAAATTAATGACTTCTCACTGAATGTGTTAGTTCTCGTTAAATTTCATTTTCTGATTATAAATGTCCTGAAAATAGGCTTTTTACTGCTTCAGGAAGAAGAAGAAAAAAAATCAGCTGCAAGTCTGACTTCTTAGGACTCCCATAAACTGCTGTGCATGCCAAAACTGAATATACATTTCATTTCATGCTTCATTTTCACATCCTAGTAATTGCACAGCATAGGGAAGCGCAGCACTGTTGTGCATGACCAGGGTCATGTGATAACCCTTCTCAGCTCAGGTTAAAAATCAGAGTTTATTAGCTGGGAGCAATCGGGCTGAGCTCACCTATGGTGTGTCTAATGCACACCGAAGAGTGCACAGCTCAAGCACCATAAACACTGGATCCAATTCTATTTGCCACAAAAGACATTTAAAGTGTAATCTCTTCAGAGGCCATTCTACTTTCATGCCACATAAAGCTTTTTTCCTCTCTGTAGTTTTAAAAATGAGATTTCTGTTTAGGATTAAATATCTCAGGTCATTGCAGAGCTCAGTGAGAAAGTCAGTGCTGCCTCTGCTGTCAGAACAGCTAAGTGTTCGCAGTCACGGCCAGCACTGCTGGGTGCACCGAGGCTGAAGAGTGGCTCTCCTTTAATAAAGGTAAACCAGTAAATTTTAAACACTATGGATCCATGGTCTAATTTTAAAGGATATAGATCCGATTCTAAAAGTAACTGAGGAAAGCAAAGCTAGGGTTAGGGTCTTAAATTTGTGACACAGAAGTCTGTACTTCCATGGGAAAATTTGCAAATTTTTTTGCAAATAATTGCAAGCCAAAAGAACCCCTGTTGCTTTAAACAACGTGCTATGGGTCTGTGCTTCACGAATAAGAAAATTCTCAGCCAAGTTCAGCACTGAAACTCCATACTCCCCAACACCCATGTGGTTACAAAACAGATATAATATTCAAATGAATTACTAAAAATAAAAGTTGTTTGATGCAAACAGATCAAGCACAAAAAGGTAAGGGGAAAAACATAATGAGAGGATCCCAGGGAAGGAAAGTTCTGCAGAAGACGAGGAGAGTCTGAATAGCCTCAGACTAAACTCAGCTAAAGACATCTGTCAGGAGCAGGTAGTATGGCCTCTGGGAACCATATAACTTAATTTAAAAACTTACACAAAGGGTTATAAGCAAGTCTCTAAAGAGATAAATTCACAAGTGAGATAGAAAGTAGCATAGGCCAGCACCTCTGCAGGTGTAAAGAACCATTACTCTTCAGTACAAGTAGTGAGGGCATGTTTTATAAGAGCATATTATGTCTTTGTCCCAAAGGACTTTCAGGCCTTGCCCACACTTTAATATTAAAATATGTCAAGTATTCTAGTCCATGGGCACACTTTTAGGGATACAGTTTTAGTAGTGTATCTTCTTTTAATACAAAAAGGGAGTAACTGATTTAAGGAGTCTATATGGCTAACCACTTTCATGGCAAGGACTCCACTGGCATCCCAGTATCAGTATATAAGAAAGAACGAAGGAAAGGAAATTAACTTCAACTGGCAGAGATGCCTCAATACGACAGCAATCCTCAGACAAAACAAAATGCCTAAGTAGAAGAATGATTGCTGGAAACAGCGGAGTATCAAAACAAATATTTCACGTTTCTCATTTCAACCATAAATAGTATTTTCTTATCATTTTCAGCTACCCCTACTCTGTCATTAGTCATTCCTTGAATGCTAACTCTCACTGTTCCCTTGGGAATTTGGACCAAATAAGGAATGAACACACCATGGACAAGAATACACCCAACTAAAATCTTTAAAAAGCCTGCTCACTGAGTACAAAATACCAAAGGAATATTGAAGATACATAGGTGGCATCAGCTGATTTTTTTTTTTTAAAGAATGGCAAGTCCAAAAGCCTGCTCTACGGTGGTGCAAGACCCCGTAGATCTTTTGTGCTTCAGGAAGAGGAAAGAACAAAGGTGCATCAAATAAAACTGTAGCTGATGACTCTTAAATAATAGTGATCATTAGTAAGAAGCTCACTGCCTTACTTGAATGCAGTCTGACAGTGACAAAACAATTAAAAGAGCAAGTAAACATATTCCTCATCACACTACAGAACAGTAAAAGCCTGCCATTACCTTCTGCCATTGATGGACTTTACATCAGCCCTGAAGTATCTGAGTCATGTGGACATGATGCCCATTTCCTACAACTTACACATATTTTTCAAGATTTAAAGCACTGTAGTCTCAAAACCTGAACTCAGTGTGTAATGGTTTTAACATATATTTTACATCTTAATTTGCCATAATAATGTGGCTATAAGCTGCTGTCATTTGCTCCCTTTTTCTGACCTTGGAAATAAAATGTTTAATCTCCAGGGGATTTTCCTGGCGAGATATTTTAAAATCAGTGCATATACACATACTTCTCTATATGTTTTTTCAATTTTCCTAAAATATTCTCATATGTGCAGACATGATGACTAGACATGTTTCAGTGGTGCTTGAAACTTGATACAAGGGGGTAATTTAACCATGTAATTGAACAATATTGCAGAAACACGGAGTTTCGTAGCAACAAAAGGCCTTGGACATCAAGATGGCAGCCAGCAGCTAACATTGCAGTTGCCTGACCTAACTTGAAATGACCCTGAAGCATGCCCTTCCTCTCACGGCAGGGCTGCTCTAAGATACATGGCTACTGGTCTGACCTTGAAGGGCTTTTCTTACACGCGCATGCCTTACTCATGTATGGGGGTCACAAAATGTCATATGAGAAAGGACATTGGGGTTCCTTTTGGGGTATTTTTTTATATTTTGCAGAAGTAAGAATAATCTTTGATTTGAGAAATTTAAGACTCCTGTCCCCTCAAGTTTATCCCCATAGAAAATAAAAATCTTCTTAACACAAAGGTAGCTGAGCGGAGGTTAGCTCGTCAATGCAGAATTCCCCCTTGTTAGGGCATTTCTGGAGGACTGGGCCAGGGGAAAGGTGGCACAAGTCCCATGAGCCTGGAGACCAGTGCTGCTCTGTGCTACCAGCTCTGGTGCCAGAGACTCCCATGCCTGAGGAAATAGGACAGAGCAAGATCATCTCCTCCCCTCTTTCCTTGGTTTCCTCATTTTTATTTATGTCTGGCTGCAGTATTTGGGAGGAGGGAGAACGTGGGATTTTTAGTCCACGTTCGTTTCTGCTGAAGCAAGTCGGTCAGCTGAGCAGTTATCCCAGAGGATAAATGTCCCCTTTATTAGTGCAGAGGGGAGGTGACATCTGAGATGAAAAGCTTCTTACCAGCCTCAGACAAAAGCGATCTCTTCCCAAGGGGGAAGAGTAAAGCATGGAAGAAGCTACCAACTCACAAGGCTGCAGTACTCTGTGTCATTTCTGTGTTAATCCCTGTCTTGAACAAAGCCTCCTGCCACAGCCTGGAGATAAGAGTATTCAATCTAGACCCAGAGCTCTAAGCAAGACGTGACACAGCCCTGTGTGACTCTTTGAATAAAAGCAAAGGGGACTTGGTGTGTATGTGACATCCTGGAGACTTGGGTCCTCCTGTTTACACTTCCCACTGAGTCCCAGCTTTGATGTCTGACCCAGACAAGTCCTTTAACCAGGGACAACAGCACTTCCCACTGAGAATAAACATCCAAGCCCATTGACATTCAGACGGTGCGATGCCACGGTCCAGAAGGATATGGTCAGGGTCGACACGTGCCCCTGGAAGGGTGCTAAGAGCTGTTAACTGCTGCACTATAGCAGTTTCCACAAGCCCGCCTGGCTCAAGGCACAGAGGGCACTGAGAAAATTCCTTACACCCTTGCTATGCTCAGAGCTTCCTTCAGTTAAACAACATCGGTCCCTATTCCCAGTTACATCATGACTTCATTTTTCCATCTGAAGTAGCTAACTGTTGCTTCAAGAAAAATGTCCAAAATTGCCTGTTTTCTGAATGAAAACTTAAGACTTGGGCAGAGAAACAAAACCCTTCTAATACAAGGATGATGGTTTACTGGTATTTCACTAAAATAGCAACAGCTATTTGTGGGGAGTATGTCTATAACAAGTATGTTGGTATAAAAACGCTGCCTTGCAAACACCATTCTTTTCAACGTTGCCTTTACAGCGTTGGAGGCACTGGCTGCTTTCACAGCCAAGTTTGCCACCGCTATGGAAAACAGGCTGCACATGCAAACCAGCTGAAGTCATCCAGACTGAAAAGGGCTAGGGCTGCTGCTGCTACCACTGTTAAAATGTTATTTAGAAACCATCTTCTCAGAGAGCTGTATAAGGAATCAAAAATCCAGGGTAGGGATGCAGGCTTGATGATTTCCATTTTTTAGCAATGACTAACACAAAAAAGCTCTTATCTCAAAATAAAACATTTCTGCCCCTTACAAAGGCAGGCAGGGCAGAATGGCCTTATATAGCTGGCCTAGTAATGTCCTCTTCACCACCGTGTCTGAAGACCTTCTTGCATTGTACTCTCATAACCTCAACCAATGTGGATGGAGAACTATACCAAAGCCTTCCTCTTACTCAGCTGGAAGGCAGAGGAATGTCCCTCTTGATTTCATCAGAAGAGTTGTGTGAGAACAGCGCAGAGACAGGGCCACAATCAAAAAAGGAAATGAGAAGTAAAACACTTTAACACTCAATAAGCCGGGCCAGAAATAATTTTCTAATTAATCTAACAGAGGTAAGTGACATGCAAAAAATACAAACTTTTCAGTTTTCCCAAACTGCCTAAGGGAACATAGCAGCATCTTTTAGATGCCATTTCTTCTACAGATTTGTCCCTTATGTGCAGCTGTTTGCTGTCTAATAGGGGTTGAGTTCATAACTACAGTTTTGTTCTAGGGAAGACCCTGGGTCTCCCTATGATATACAGGTGTCTACTTGCATGAGTTGAAGGAATCCAATAATCCAAGAATATAGGACGGTTTCTGTTATCAGAGTAAGATAGTAAAATTAGTAAGAGTAAAAAGGAGTATTTCTATTTCTTTAAGATGCTTCACAGCATTAACTGCTTCAGATAAAAGGACAGAGTCAGCTCAGTTAAGTTTTTGCATCTCTGATCCTCAAAAAAACACCGTTTTTCAACAGCACAACCTAAGTTTTACCTTAACTAGCACAATATGCCTGTCAATGCTTATACCAACTCTAAAGAGAAATTCTCCAAAGTCCATTTCTAAATGCTTTTTGCTAGTTGTTTGATCTACACTGCACCACACCGCATACTTCATGACAAGAGACCTTTTGAAAATGTTACTACTTCAGGCAATCAAACAAGCCCTACACTGCAGCAAAGTTTTCTTTATAGTTTTTTCCCCACATGATTTTCTGTACAAGGTAAACACAGGTTATGGCAGCACCAGACCTGCACTGTTTCTCTACTCCAGTTGTATATGACAGCATTTCATTGTATCATAACATAATTCCAGATCAGCTTCATATGGTTTTCTGAATTCAAAACCAGCATTCAAGTATAGCTGACCTCAGATTTACACAAACCTGAAGAACTTTGACTACAAGTTTCTGGAGTGTTTAAAGATCCCATCACTCACCTCTCCTCTCCTTTTTTGGTATGTCCCCTACAAAGTCCAGTGAGAAAAGATTACTTTCACTTGGAACACAGGAATTCCTAAAGAATCCTGCAGCATCTCAGGGCTTCAGTTTTGGAGAGAGCTCATTTCTCATTTACTATCAGAGGAAAACATCGGGTACAGGCAAAAAAAGGCCCTAGCTGAAGTTTTTATATCCTGATATATGACCTCAGGTGTGACAGTGAGGTAGAAAGCACATTTGAACGTCTTTATACTTTATAGATCCCTGTCAAAAATCCTGACACAGAAGTTCAGGAAAACAATAAGAAGTTCCGAGTAAATCTCTTTTAGGTATTAGCATCTGTTTGATACTTTACACATCTTTCTGCAGAAGCAAAATTGCTTACCTTTAAGAAAATGAACCTTCTCAAAATCTTGAAAATTAAGTAACCCCAATATAAATGCAAGCCTTGAAGGATCAATAGCTGCCCATTGAATAAAAAATATGCTATGACAGGAGTGGTGGAGTAGTATGTCGGCTGATACAAGGTGGCACGAAGAATCCTAAAAAACAAAGGTCATTGTTAAGGTGCAAGAATCCTTCCCTATGCTTAATTTCACATTCCAAACCAATTAACTATTTCCACAAGATATTAAAAAGCTCTGCAAAGATGACAGATTAATTATCAAGCCCTGTCTTAACTAGATTATGCATGTCCATTGAAATATAGACTTCAGAAGATGAGAAATTTGAGTCTTGCATGAAAGTATTCTAAATACGGTTAGAAAAAAAATCCCTTTTTTTAATCTTGAGCTTTGTGTGGTCTAGATACTATGCAACTCAGAGCTTATCTATGCCTTTTTTTTTAATGCAAATTCTTTCTAATCTGAAATCCATACTCCAGAGAAAATCCTACAGGCTTTGCAACAGAGCTTTTTGTTAATTAACATATGTTTTGTCCATCTTCAGACTTCACTACTTTTCTATATTATTTGGGGCTTTTTGAGTCCCTTTAATCTCATCGCATTTTGTTTCCAAGCTCAAGAACAAGAAACTCAGTGAAGAAAAATGACTCAAGATCACTTCTATAGTTAATAAAAAAATAACAAGAAAATAAAAGACATCAGCATTTCTGAAAGAAAATACTATAGGAAATTAAAACCTTGTGTTGATCAAGGATCTTAACTATTAATTTAACCAGCTTGAGTCTCTAAGGGTTTGTCCACATGCAGGGAGGGGCATGAAGGCAAAGTAGAGCAAGTCAACGAAACCATGAATGTGAAACACATTAAACACTTTTAAAGAGCTAAACATATTAAGCATTAAGCACACTAAGCACCCGTGCAGATACTCCAAAGCAGACTAAGTCACAGCACTCCAAAGTCATCTGAGTATTTAACAAGTTATGATTTATTTGCGTTGACTTCATAAAATGATTGGTTCACCTTAACTTTTCTGAATGCTCCTCATGTAAGTGAGGTGAGGTACTGCCTAAGAACTAGGTAGCAAAAAGAAGGCACTACAAAAAGTTAACTACAATCATGTAGGAATTACACTGTACTCTGACTTTACCGCTACAGCAGGAGGGATGGAATGAAAGGGAAAATTATTTCTCCTAGTTAAGTAGCTCAATCCCCTCAAAAATACAGGAGTTCATAGCATTTAACTACAATTTATGAAAATAAGTTAAATAATACATAAAAGCCTGTATTTAGGTTAGGATATTTTCAAGAGGCTCATTTAAAAACTCTTTTTACTTCGATTAAAAACTGTCTTTTAAAAACTACAGTTTTTGTCAACTCTTCTCGCTGGCCTTCAGTAGCCAACAATAATGGAAGTTCTGCTTTTCCTCTTCAAAGTACAATACATTCCTCTCCTTTTCGCATCAAAACCAATACTTAACCTCTCAATGGAAATGGGAATGAAATAAAAGCCTGTGACTACATTAAATATTGCTTACCAGAAGGGGAACAGGATGATTCTCGTGATGAAGAATGCGATAGAAAAGATGATAAAGAGCATATTGCATGTTTTCTCCCAGTGAGCGTAATTAAACATTTTGGCTGCCTGCATCGAGTAAAAACCATCAAACATATTACAAATATTCTGTGAAATAAGTTCCTTTCTGCATTTTCATAAACAAGGAGTCATCTTCCATCTAAGCAGGAAGAAAATTTCCTCCCTGTTTGACATGTAGAGCAATCATTTTACTGATACCTAATAAAACAGTATCAAAACAGATTCTTTGTTTATATTCCTCCTTTCATCTTGAGGGAAAGGACTCTGTATCAAAGGCCTAGAGAGCAGCCCTCCAATCAGAATATAAAAGTGTCATGAAAACATAAAGTGCTCTTAAAAACAGAGGTAATCCCTCATTCCTGTACCAGATTCAAAGTGGGCTGAATCAAAGGGAAGCTGCTGGCCAGATCTGCATGCTCAGGAACGGCAGTGACCCCTTATACGCAAGCGTTCAGGTGCACGCACATTACTGACCCTTCCCTGTGCTTAATGCAGCTTTTGTTTTCTCCTTTTTGAGAGCTGGAGATCCCAGCGTTGGTCTCTATCGCGCTAATAAATATTATAATTGCTGCTTCTCCCCTAGCTGAACTGTACAGCTCTCCATGCTTCATTCAGGAAACGCCCTGGGCACTGCTGAATGAAACAGCTGTTATCAAGTGTGAGCAAAGCTTCAGGTGCCAAGCCTAAGTTTTAAACAGCAGTTTGATGAACTTCGGAGTGGCAGGGCTCAATTAAGTGATTCTGGTACCCAATTTCAATTTCCACCTGAGTCCTGTCCTACCAGTTCTCAGCTCAACTGTTTGTAAGGCCACATGGTTAACTAGACCACAAAGCAATTCAGGATTAAAAATAACCCAGCAAAAACCTGTATGTATGTGTTTAATCTGGACCAGTCCCAACTGCATGACCCCACAATTAGTTATTCCAATACAACAGATAGGAGTATCAAGAGCAGAAATGAACAGTGACAGACAACAGCCAACCAGGGCTGCCTACACTGGCACTGCCACCAAAAGAGCTGACGAAACTATGCTCTCATCTCGCTGTTGTGTAACTGGGATAACTCTACTGAAGGAAGTACAGCGTGCATTTGTCTTCCAAGAAACCCAGCAGCAAGTTTCTAAGATCACAGCGCTGTGTGCAGAATAGGACACTTCTTAATCTTAAATATTTCTAAACATTAATATTCAGTTCAGGGAATAGACTTCCCCTTCCATCCAGGGGATGAAACTTTTCTTCTGCCACCAGATACCTGTGAAATCTTGTTCAGGGACAGCTTGAGTCTTCCAGCCAGAAGCGTATAGTGTAGATTACCCCTTGGGTCAACACAGGGGTGTGAATGCTGACAAAATCAAGCCAGTTTGGCGAAGTAGCCAAAATTTTGGCTGCTAAATTTCCTTGAGAATTGGTATCATGACAAGCTGTTCACAGGCTAGCCAACTTGGTCTAATTTTAACAGTGAAACAAGAATAATCCAGGGATACAGCTGCATTTCCAGTCCCCGCTCTGTACTGAAGAACTTCTGTTCTTTTCTCATAATGGACTCTGCAACAGAGTATCATCTTAAATTATCTAGAAGCTCTTTTTTATCTTAGAATATATGAATCTGTGAAGCCATGTCTCCGTGGGGATAGGAAGGGTTCGTATGAAACTTGTGGCAAAAAGATTAAAACGTCACTGAACATAACTTGGGCAAAAACCAAAAAACCCAAAACAAAGAAAGATGGAGGGCAGGGTTACCTCGAGCCAGAAATCTGCAGTATCATGCACAAACATCACCAGTGTTCCAAGACGCACGTAATTGCCACACCAAGAGCCGCTCATCAACCCAATGGCTGCCAAGTGATGAACAACATGAGCCAGAAAATCCTGTGAAGGAGAGAAGAAAAAAAAAAAGTAGAGCCAAGCAAGTACAGACCTTGAAGGTCTCTGTACGGATGAAGTGACAAGCAAGACTTGTCGCGCAGAGAGATGCCCTGGCAGCCAGGAGAGCATGGATGTGTGCAGGTGTGCCAGGGATAGACTGATGCTGCCCTCATGTGGCTGCACCAAACCCAGTATGAGGACCGTGCTCTTGCTTATGAAGGTTTTTTTTTTTTGCTCCCCTCATGGAAACAGAGGTTCTAGCTACAAACAAGCATGACCACTTGCCTTCCTTTTGTTGTCAATCCCGAGTGTAAATAAGAGAGACCAGTAAAAACTAATCTCAGCCATGTAGTACCAATATTGGGATGGCAGCAGAGTCTGTAATGAAGAAAAATACAGTTAACACTGAGAATAGCAAGAAGTGAATGCCAAGTGAAATTACTTCTTTTTTCCTTTCCTTGCTTCTTTTGTTCCTCTGCTGAGTCTTGCTTAAAAAATTAAACTAAACTAAATCCCTGTTCTGGGCTTCATTAAGAAGGATGTTCTGGGAGCCAAATACTTTAACCTTTACTCAGACCAAACTCTCAGTTTCTGCAGTTCCTCCCCCACCTCTCAATTTTCACATGCTTTTTTCTATGTTTTTGTCAGAGAACTACACGCAGACTGCTTCTGCATTTAATTACAAACAACTGCAAATAAACTAAGCCCTCCATTTTGGTGAACAATTAACATTTTAAACCTTCACACATCCCATGACTAAAACGTCAGCTATTTATGCTAAAATCCTATGCATCTGCTTAGGGCTAGATGCTGAGCTTGGCTGCTCCCTTGGTTCAATACGATTCCCAGGTGGCAGGAAGTAGGCTTGGTTAGCAGGTCCCACAAGTAAGAGAGGCTAGGAAAACTCAGCTAGGAGACAGGATTCTTTTTATTTTTGGTCCCTGAGTAGGACAGGAATAAGAAGGCAGTGTGACGGGCCACAGATTTATAAAAATAGGAGGGAGGGGGCACATAAGAACCTCTGGCAGGTGGGCAAGAAGGCAATTTGCTTGGAATCATCTGTTACGGGACTGTTAGTAAAATATTTAAGAAGAAACGAGAGCCTTGTGACCCTTGGGAACAACCAGAGTATTGAGCAAAGATCCCCAGAGCAGGGACTCACATTATGCCAAACCAAATCACTCAGCATAATCCTCTGCATAACGCTATTCTGCAGTGCCTTGAAGCATCTGCAGGACTGGTGCAAGCTTAGGAGTTCTGCACCAAAACCCGTAAGACAGATACCATCTACTGTGTGCAACTGGTAACCTGGGACAGGAGGAAGTAATAGTGGTCTGGCTGGAGGGCTGAGTTGCAGCACAGGCAGATCATGCAGAAGTCCTGCAACAGTCAGCAGGAGGTACCAAAGAAGGGCAAAAGGCTTTGGTGCCGCACCTCTCCACGTGGTGCCCCTTGGGAGGGAGAAGCGCTTCTGCGGATTAGCCCTTCCAATGGGGAAATACTTGGAATGCCTCGAGGCCAATAGCCCGATGCCAAAAAGCTCACCTGAAATGGATAGCCAACCCACGTCTGCCATATGTCGTAAAACCATGGTTTCTGGGAAAGACAGATCATTCAGAGCTTGATCAGTTGAGCAACAATCATCTTAACTCAAAATCTTCAATACTTAAAATTTCTCTAAGTGGAGCAGGCTAGGAAGCTATAGTCTTGATAACTGCTCTCCACCAATTTCTAAAGGGATCTTACATCTCAGAGTTACTATATTGGTCCCAGCTTTCTGGCTTCTTTTCAGGACACCTGAAACATTCCAGTTCGTCATTTCATCATCCAAAGCAGTGGGTGTGTGTTTTATTACTGCAATTACTCAAGATATGTTGCCACAGTGATTAGATTTTGCTGTGTTTACCAGCCACACACATCACTGGTTCATGATGATAAACAGTGTTTGCGGAGAAGAGCCAGATGAATGTAGACACGCTGAGAACAGTTCTGTTGCTCAGGAGAAGCATTAATGACACCCCAGGCAGTGCTCACATAGTTAGAAGCAGCACTCTCTCTGTTATTCCCAACTTCTGACTCAGCAGCAACACCTCAATAAATAGCTGTGAAATACACCATTGTTGCGACCCCCAAAAGTGCTGCCAGAAAAGGTTTATGGCCTCCTTTGAGAAAACATGGCCATGTGATGCATTTGTAGGTGTTAACAAGGCGTGTTGTAAAACTATCTGTGTGACTTCTTAAAACTTTCCTTAAAAATACTGATTACTCATAAGTTACCTTATCATAGAAGTTCAAAAGTTAATTCAAAAATTAAGTAAAACCTCAGTGCATATTGCAGCCTATCATCTCAATTACATACATACAAAGATCTGAACCCAAAGAGCCACTGAAGCCAGTGAGTCTTTCAATGGGTTTCAGAAAGATCTAGAATTCAGTTCTTTTGTTAAGGAAAAAAAAAAAGTCAATCCTTCAAAAAATTAACTTACATCATACAGAAATATAAATCCAGCAATGGAGGATATAAGATAGAATGAAAATCGCCAACTGCAAAATTAAAATGAAAAAATAAGAACAAAGCATTATATTTTGATAGAGATCATCTTGAGACAGAATTACTGCAAATCTTGTATATCACAGACAACTTTCACATAAATGTGTCCTCACATGCCTGTTAATTGTCACATATTAACTATATCTGAACTATTAATATTTAAATACTTAAGCTTTGACTAATTGCTAAAGTAGTAAATTATTTTAAGTTCTGACAATACAGATACCTTGATTGTGATTACAGCAGTAATTTTCCAGCCAGGCATGAGCTGATCAAGAGAATGGTCACAGCAAATGTAATGAATTCCCTAAAACTTAATGTTTGATAACACCAATCTTTCCTGCTGTATCCATCCCTCTAGAACATTCACACTGGACTAAGAACATCTCACAGCTCCCTGACTCAAGAAGGCCCTTCAGCCACGTGGCACATATTTTTCAGTCTGATCAAACACTGTGAACATCAACAGTGACTTGTTTCAATTGCTGGATTAATTTCTTTTGATCTCTCTTAACACCGATTGTTGCAAACAGGGGAGCCCTATGAAACTTTAACAACGACTGGATTACTTTGCGTCTTACTATGGAGGTCTGAATTAAATATAAACCTCAATCTTTGACTAGGTTTGCCAGCATTTAGCCTGATCTAAGCTTTTTGTGGCTTAAAAGGATATTCATCAAGGCAGATAAAACTTTCAGGTTTTCACCAGAGATCTGGTAAGTCAGCAAAGGGAAAAAAGTTCTTGTGTATCCTAGTGAACCGAAACTATGTAGTTGCTTGTATGTCAGAGCAGGATGCTGTGATTTGGAGCCAGGAATCAGTGTTGTAATGACTCTGGAGCCTGCGTGGGAGGTATTGTCCCTGGGACTGGGTGCGGCTGGAGACTCAGACGGAGCGTTCCCACTCCCACCTCTACAGGTGATGGAAAACTTCTTCCTTTCCACTCTTCTCCTGGGCAGGAACAAGGCTGACCTTTCCCAGAGCAGCTCTTCAAGATCAGTAGGAAAACACCATGGGACTTCACATGCTAAGAAAGGTCGTGATCACAGAAACAGGCACATGGCCCCAAAGCTGGTGAGAACATTTTATAGAACAAGAGGTATCCCAAAGGAGAGCAGCAAACAGCCTCCCAGAAAACCTGAATTTGCTAAAAAGGAGAAAGCCTCAAGAAGGACACTGCACTAATGGATTGAGAGATGTTTAAAAATGAGATCGTGGTCTTTGGCAAACACTAATGAAGTGCCTTACTAGTGAAGATGATGCGAACCTGTCTGGTAAAAGCAGTCCCTCCTTTCTCAGCCCTGCATTGCCTGGAGGCTGATACCCCAGGTGAAAGAATGAGATGTTCAAAGCCAGCATTTTACAAGAAAAACAAACAAACAAGAGATGAGGACATGGAATGGCAGAAGCTAGACAAGATAATATGTCTCACGCCTGCGGATGAAGTCAAGAACACAATTATAAAACTGCCACTCGATGCGCTGGTAATAAACAATCATTTTACTTTTCAACTTTACAGCATCTCTCCTTGCGTGATTTGAAAATAACACTTCAGAACACCCACTGCACAGACAGAAAAATTGAAAGGTAGGCGGTGGAAGTTAGGAGAGCAAATGGAAGAGTGGAACCCACAACTAATACCTGGCTCAAAGTTAACCAAGAGATGCTGTGGGAAAAACAACACTCTGACATGAGATAGACTCTACACAGGGGCTAATTCTGCCCTCATGCCTTCTATTTCAAGGAATGGAGGTGTGAGTAGCCCAGTGGATATAGCGGGATTGATTCTGTGTTAATGGTAAAGTGTAAGCAGTTTTCTGAATCGGATCCCCAGCGCAGAGCACCTAACAAGACTGTGCCACTAGTGCCCAGTCCTACAAGTATGTATTGAACGCACTTGGCAATAAACCCTCAGTGCTTCAGATGAAATCATTATACATGCAAGACTGCCAGAGCACTACCTCATTTTGCATTTAGCCAAGCTTCTTTATGAATTCGGTGAACAAAACCTAAAAGTAAAATTCATCCAAATTCACGAAATTTTAGCCAAGAAGCGCCCTTTAAGCTCTGAACCTGGCCATCAGGGAGAGCATCAAACAACAGCTGTGCCAAGCTTTTTTATGAATTCGGTGAACAAAACCTAAAGTAAAATTCATCGAAATTCACCAAATTTTAGCCAAGAAGCGCCCTTTAAGCTCTGAACCTGGCCATCAGGGAGAGCATCAAACAACAGCTGTGCAGAAGGACTTTCTTATTTAGCTTCAGGAATCTTTTCTCTTCAGTTGAGTCTAACAAACAAGAATTTAGTAGGTGAAGTTAAAGGCTGGCAAGTTTTTTAAGGCAGGGAAGGTTTCATGCAAAGGGCTTTCCAAACCTCAGTGTTGCTTAACTGGGAGCACTAATAGCTTAAGTACGGTTTAGATAGCGGTTTTCTGAATCGGATCCCCAGCGTAGAGCACCTAACAAGACTGTGCCACTAGTGCCCAGTCCTACAAGTATGTATTGAACGCACTTGGCAATAAACCCTCAGTGCTTCAGATGAAACCATTATACATGCAAGACTGCCAGAGCACTACCTCATTTTGCATTTAGCCAAGCTTCTTTATGAATTCGGTGAACAAAACCTAAAAGTAAAATTCATCCAAATTCACGAAATTTTAGCCAAGAAGCGCCCTTTAAGCTCTGAACCTGGCCATCAGGGAGAGCATCAAACAACAGCTGTGCAGAAGGACTTTCTTATTTAGCTTCGGGAATCTTTTCTCTTCAATTGAGTCTAACAAACAAGAATTTAGTAGGTGAAGTTAAAGGCTGGCAAGTCTTTTAAGGCAGGGAAGGTTTCATGCAAAGGGCTTTCCAAACCTCAGTGTTGCTTAACTGGGAGCACTAATAGCTTAAGTACGGTTTAGATCTGGCTCATCAGATTTTCCTTGTGATTCAGAAAAATGATCCTGGAGATTGCAGGCTTTCAAAAATTTCATAATGCTCATAACGCTGACTATTAACGTGGAATAACTCTGTTCCTCATTTGTTGCCTTGAGAATTATATCCAATTAAATTCACTGACAAAGAGCAGAGCAAGGTTCACGAAATTGCACAAGAGAAACCTGTTTGCTTCGTTCTCACTCAAGCTGCCAAGCAAGCTTTAATTTCAGTCTTCGGATGTGTATTACTAGACATATGCATCCATAGCAGGTAGGTCTTTTATCAATAACAGGAAATCTTATTGTCACTTGTAAAACAAAACTGATCCACAAAACAACAGCAGAAATAAACCATGGTTGTTGGTTTGCCAGGACAGTTTACTCAACTCAGGCTTCAGAGCGATACATCTATGTCTATCAACTGGATTTAATGCCCAGAGAACATCAACAACATGATGATATTGATTCACACTGAAAATCATCTTGATAAAGTGTTCAACTTTGAGCTTTGTAGCTGTACTTTTAACCCTCATTCCTTAAGCTAATCTACACTAAAAGACATTAAATATTATAATCATGTGAATTTTTGCTAATGTAATTTGTGCTTGTCAAAAATCCAAATACACAGGACATTAGGAAAGTGTTTCACACGGGTACAGTTAATTTCGGTATCCAAAAGGTACAAGCTACGCAAGTAAAGCCATGCTTATTTGGGGATTTACAGTTTGTATGAGATTTTGGACAACACTGGAATAGTTAAATAGTAAAATGCTTAGGTATGGGGAAATTCGCGCATGTTTGTGACAAATCACACTCTTGAATGCTTTTCTACTTTTCAATCATATGCAGGAAGTTTTAAAACTTTTATGTATTCAATATTATCACTCAAAATTGCTCAGTGGCCCACTCTCATCAGCACCTTTCAGCTCATGTTTTGCATAGTACCCCTCATTCAAGCTGTGACACCTACCATTTAGTTAGAATGCCATGATTCCTGCTCTTGAACTGACTTCTGTACACAAACTAGCATTCCAAGATGACAGTGTGGATACATATAAACAAGAGTGAACAAGCATTTTTGTTCCCCTGTGATTACTGGTAGACAGAAAAATGTTTGTCTATTCTCTGCATGTTTTTGTTAAGCACTATGTGGCAGGAGCATACAAATAAGTCCATTACTACACAATGAGGAAAACTGTAAAATATTTTTGAGGATTTTTTTTCAGGAGAAACTGTTAATGTAATCTTTTAAAGTTACACCATTTGAAGAAATACTACAAGACACTTTCAGTTCATTTGTGTATGCACGAACCAAAACCCTTGTCAGACAGACCCAGCTTTGAAATGAGTTCCCCTGAAAAGGCACCTGAGGACTTCAATAATTTTTTTTTTCAAAACACTAAAATCCATTATAATCAAAAGCACTGTCTTTTCTTACAAAGCTTCCTGGAATTTCCGAAGAACCGTCGGGATCTCAAGGTTTCGCCGTCTCCTAAACCACTTTTCCACCAAACGGACTGTACAGTTGCACTTTTTGGCAAGGCCTTGAATCTCTGACTGCAAAAAACGGAATAGTGTTAGCCACAAGACGTACTCCAATGTCATCTTCATTTATTTCATAGTTCACAGATCAGTTTCACGCTGTTGTAAGGTGGGAGCTAGTAATTTAAAAATATTACTAATATTAACTAACTATCAGGGTTTACCTTGCAGGCATCCAGGTTTAATTTCTGAGTGACACGGAAACCTTGGGTTTTGAGACACTAATTTATATAAATAAAGCAGGCATAAAACATACAGATCCACAAACTGTGCTATTGTCTTTCATGATGGCTTCTGATAGGTTCAAAGATGTGACTTCTACTGCTAAGCAAAAGGCTGGTCCGGAGGGGGAAGTGCCGTGTATCATCACACATGGAGATTGTATCTAATGTCTTACCTAACAATAATTCATTATTGTACTTAAATAAGTCTCACAGGTGAGATGCAGGCCTGCAATTAAGGTGACCTGAGCTCTGTTCTCAAATCCAACATACTTCTGTGGTACAGGGCAAGGCAGTTAATCCTACTGAGCAAAATCCAGACTGCCTTTTGACACCTAAAAATAAATCAGGGCTAGAGCATTGCCTAGCAGTACAGCTAGCCAGTCGAGTGCAAGTTGGGTGTCTCTGCTTTGTGTGTGCTCTGAAGGTGAAGCAGCTCCGCCGTGCAGCCACGCTAGCGTGTGCAAAGCACAAGGCAGTGTGCCTCTTGCATTTCTGGGTGCTCAGTGCCCCACGTGCAGCAGACTGTAGGCTTTCTCCCTCTCCTCCACCCCAAAGTGCAGAAGGCATGGGCTGACCTTCCCTGGGGCTGCTGCAGGAGCAGAGGTAGTGTTTGACTCATCCCTGGGGAAGTTCTTTCCCCACAAGGCTAGTATGCAAATAGTGGGTGGCAGCAGCAAGTCCAGTTCAGTTAGTCTCTTACCCTCAGAGAAAGCTCTGGTATGTCAGCAAAGGCACCTCAGCTGCCACGAGGGCAGGACTGGAAACAGTCTCTGCGTTCAGCCCATCCTGCTGGCTGGAGAGCTCTCTGCTTGCCACGCAGGAATACCAACTTTGTTTTGACAGACAATGGAACCTACATGCCTTCTCAGGCACACTGGTCCCCAAGCTGGACACTAAAGGAGGCAGCCTGAATCTTTCCCATGTAATGAGCATGAAGATGCTGTGCTTCCTTTCAGAGGTTCAAACTGTGCTCATGCAGAAGGAAGGTGTGAAACAGAGAGATCGGGATACTTGCCCGGATAGAGAAGATGTCACACGTGAACACAAATACATACATTTCTGATGGTATCAGGCAAAAGACACAGTAAGACAATAGCAGTGTTAGGGATAGAAAGCAAAGTCCCACATATCAATAATCATCAACATCCTCCATTACTAGAAAGCACATATTCTCAAAAACTGTAGGAACACTGGAATTGTTTGGTATCTGTATAGATAAGTGAACTTTTTGATGCTGCATTCACAGCAATGTACCTGTTTCTCACCAACAATCAAGTTGCCTCCTTTTTTGAGATGGTAAATATTGGCTATTATTTTTTCCTTGTTCAAATTTAAAAACAAACAACAAGGCAATAGAAAGATTGCTTTTCTTTCTCACATAAGCCAGGATTAAGTATGCAGCAACATAACGGATCAAACAGCTTCTATGCCAGCGTTCCAGTATTATTGCTTGCAATAAATATGATACCGCTTTCCAACAACAGATGTCAGCTGATGTTCTCTCCAGGCAGAATGAGTTAAAGATGGAACACTGATCTTCACTGGAAATAACATTAGCAGTCTAACCTAGCACAGCATGCCAGAAAATTAAATATCTTAAACATATTTTCTGTTTTGGATGCCATATACCCTTGTCAGCAGAACAGCAACAAAAACCCAAATAAATTAAGTCATCTGTCAATCAGCTGGAACTCATCCCATGATGTCATTGCAGAGAGCTGACTGAAACAGTAAGACTTGGGATTTTCCAAAACCAAAACTAGTTTAAAAGAATGAGAATCCTTACTTGGGATGGATGTTTTGAGCACTCCCGGAAATAACTCTCTAAAACAGGATTAGGCTGTGGCTTCACACGTCTTACATTCTTTATACCTAAGGCTTTTGCTAGAGGTATAGCAACATATCTGAAAAGACATACCATGAAAAACTTTAAAAATACAACAGTTACAAGGCCTTAGCTATTCTCATGCCGGGATATGAAGGAAATAAATCTGAAACAATTTAATCTGCTTTAGGATATGACAGTGCACTGTGAGAGAAAGGAATCTTCCTCTAGCTAATCCCAAGGGAAAACCATGGCACATTAGCAGTTATGCAAAAAAGGAGACCCAAGGACTCAAGTCTGTGGTCCTGAAATGCTACAAAACCAAAGGAAAGATCCTGATTTTTGTGTCCTTGTCTTTTTCAGCGACAAGTTAAGGGAGAGTGAGACACGAACAAATGCTCTCTCCATGCGAGCTGATTGCTACTGGGATACTTTCTCCTAGCGGCAGACAGTCACTTAGCACATGGCTTCACCAGGCTACCACTGCCCAAGACACTGGATTCGGCTTGCGGCACACAGCAATTGCCCCAGAGACCGAAGGCTTCTCTTTCTCTTCCATTTTCCAATACAAATTGCTGCAGAGCATGCCAAATGCTTCACTATTCTACTTGGGCAGGCTTTTCTGAAAAAGCCCCCCTCGCTCCTGCTGATATCAGCAATTGATTCCGTATTACTCATAGCAGCGGTCAGTTTTCCACATTCATGGGCAGATTCACTGCAAGCCAGATGTGTGGGCTAATTATTCAGATGAGCGATTTCCAATAGCAGCACAGTGAGACACAGTTGGGCAAGCATTTACTCAGGAGACCCTGTGGATGGTTATAAACATATGATCCAAATTACTTTTGATCTCTAACGTGAATGATCTTATCTGGTTCTGTTTTAAGTCTGTCCAACTTATGACATTCCAAATTTCCTCATTCTATCCTGAAATAATTATAAAAACCTACTAATCATTCTTTAGAGCAAAAAAAGAAAGTCAAGCAAAAAACACACATATACATAAGTCAAAGCACTGCAAATCTTAATATATTTGTAGCTTTCTTCTGTAGAGCCAACCTCTGCCTGTCCCATAAGATTCTAGCTGCAGAAGCAATCCATCTTTCAATGCCAAAGTGAGGGAAAAAAAAAAAAAAAAAGGAATCGGCATTACTAGAGCTGCATAAGATGTTCACATGAAATATTGAGATCTCTCCAGTCTGCCTAGTTTTGCTACAGCTAGACACCTGGGTTCTATCAGCCTCAGGACCAAATGAAAGGAGAAGTTTGGTTTGGACAAATACCTCTACCTTCTACCAAAGGAGGAAAAAGCAAAATGAAACCTAAATAGTTTTGGATTAATTGTATCTCCAGCAAAAGGAGGTAGTTAGAAATATCCAAACGCTGGTCTAGAAAAGTTAGAAACATTTTCCTTCTAGATTGGACCATAGCCACATGTTCCCAATAGTGAAAATACTTCCCAGTTTTTCACCTGCCATGTTATCTGTACTAGAGCTTTTTAGCAAACCACCGACTAATCATCCTTTATAAAAACATAAAAACATTGATCTAAAGATCTCTTATTTTTCAAGATTTTTTACCATTAATGAGGATTAAAATGAGACTAAAATTGTGTTTATGTTCTTACCTTTCACTGAAGAATCGGATAATCAGCAATACAAAAGCATACGGTATCGTGGCATACAATTGGTGTGGTTTTGGAAAGACAAGTCCGTCACGGTCTACAAAATGTGCCCATGTAACATTGACAGGCATCCAGATATTCTCCCACCAGAACCAGCTGTTGAGTGTCTTTAATATGTGCGCCATACTAAGCAAATAAAGAGATAATTAAAAATTACTCCTGATGTATTAAAAAGAAAATGCATGAAATAAAACATATTAAACCTTGTTGTGTAGAACAGTGGTTCGCAGTGGCAGGACATTTCCTAAAGATAAGGTACAAGCAAATAGTGGATGAGTCTTGGGTCCCATGAGACCAAGATGCCCTGGCCTGCGTGGATTGCACTAGACTAGAGGCAGTCTACAGAGAACCTGCAGGCACTGTAGAGATGCTCAGGTGTTCCCAGACTAAATCAACAGCAAACAGACCTACCCAGTGAAGTGTGCAATTGTGTCACTTTTCTCAGGAAGAAAAAAAAAGGAGGGGTGGGGGAGTCAGTTACAGAAAGCTGAAAACCCCTCAGTTTAGAGCACACAGGTGGGATCATAATCCAGCAGAAGATAAAATAATAGAGCTACATTTTGAGCTGGTATAAACCAATGCAGGGCCTTTGAAATCTGCAGGGGAGGGTTAATATGTCTCACTTCAATCGTTCACACCAGATTGTTTAGTACCTGGTCAAATCTTTGACAATAATAATTTATAATCTAGCATACCAGCACACAAAAGATACTAAAGAGAACTGATCTTCCCTAGGCTGCCTTTGTAAATTAAACATAAGTGGGTGGAAAAGAAATGAGAAAGTCCAGGGGGTGACTCAGCTCCGTAATAACGAAGACATTTTGCTGTTGAATTACCGCTGCTTAATATGTTAATGGCAATATACACCTTGATCCTGATTTTGCAAACACCTGTGCACAGGATCACATACAAAAACTACAGTGCACAGCAAGCTCTTCTGGGGATTTGCAGGAAATACTATGATTTGCCTGTGACCAAATGCTAGATCAGAACAAAACGTCTAAAATCAGTTCCTGAAGGAAAAAAAAACCTTTTACTTAAACCAAAACATTTAATTTGTGTAAAAGTCTCATTTCTAACCTCTGCATTCTACATTATACATTTAGAAATTGCTGTTATCCCTCTTTTAGTTGTAAGGACTTTACAGTACAAACGTGTTATATATCCTAAAAAAAACCCTCTAAAATTGAATAAAAATAGAAATTACTAAAATGTTTTTCATAAGGCTGAAATATCATTTCTAGGAGTAATAAATTTAAATAACTTTTTCCATACTAGAATTTCCCATAAAGCATAAAAAATATGAGGAAATAACTGGTTTCACTGAACCATGGTTCCGATGAGGAAACAAGTTGGAGCTGGAGGAATTTCAAGCAAGCCTCCTCATAGCATTTGACGTCCCATCAGAAGATCTCACAGTGATATATCTGTATATGATCAAGCGACCAGATCAAATCACGCTGAGGGCAGACAGTCGTTCAGGCCCTTTCATGTTCCTCCGTATTTGAGGAAGGGCCACACGTAGCTTCCACCCATGCTGGATCGGGATACCATGCTTAGTACACTCACACCGGCTTTCCAGATGCGGACACAGCTGGCTCTGAAGCCCACTTTAATCAACAGCTACAGGAACGATCGCCGTGATCCACGCTGGGCTGTTCCCACTACGCCAAAGCCTTGCAGCAGGTTTGTGAAACAGTGACTTGTATCCCTCAGAGCTGGGCTAACAGACACTGAATCAATTAACAGGCTGGGCACAGTAGTCAGTACTGAAATATAAATAACCCAGCTATTTAATCTTTTTAAGTGCTGAAAGGGGACAGTAAAAACCTACTGAATGAATTGTGTGTGTATAAGCAAATGCAAAAACAAAGGAGGGAGAAATCACAATTGTTCCTGTACTGAAACTTTATACGCCAAGTTCCAGCCTAGAGCAATTTTTTACTGCTTAATTATAAATCCCTACTTCCAGGAGTTTATAACGGGGCTGTTAACAGACCCTTAACTACAGCTAGCAGGCGCCACGATAATGAAGCAGAGCTTTGAAACATGACATTTCAGGTCAGACAGAAAGGCTTGGAGACAAACTGCCCTAGAAGACCAGGGGAGAGATTCATTAACACAGTTTTGCTTTCTAATATATCTATATTTTTAAATTAGGCTGTGCATTGCAAACTATCACAAACTGTAACGGAAAAAAAAAAAAAATTGGCCAGCCCATTGTAACACAGTGGAAAGAGCACTAGGAGTTGGATTACGGTGAGATGGGTCGTGACCGAATATGCACCCAAAACACTTAAACCCTAGAAAAACCCAGTAATGCATATTTTCATACTGGATTCTTGGGATCTCACTAATTCATGTTTTCCGCCCACACATGGAAGGAAAACTTCGTTCTTACTGTATGACTACCCTTACAGATCTTAAACCAGTTCACACAACTCTATTAAACTAAGCTCATAAGCACATGCTTAATGTTAAAATCTAAGGGAATTCAGGGATTTGGGGTCTGATCCGGAGTCCACAGATTTCAGTAGAAATCCTTCCTCACAAACACCAAACAGACTCACAGAAAGGTGGGTTCTCTGAAACTCCTTCTTCTGTAATGCCCTGTATTAGGACCAGGCACACAGGGGATTAGACCATCCCTGATGAATGTTATCCAAGTAACTCTTAGAAAACTGTTGATAAGATTCCACACGTGTCTGCAGCCTATTCTTATGTTTCATTACATTTAAACTGGATGTTCACCTGACACCCAACCTGTTTTCACTGCAGCAAATCAGGCCGTTCCATGGGCAATCCTGGAGATTTCCATCTTCATAATAGCAGCTGTTTAAGTAGTCGGGCTGTTTTCCTGTCTCGCTTCAGCTTCAGTTCTCATCATGAGGTTCCTGGAGCACAGTCCTTCCAAACACACCTGGGCAGCAGTGACCCAAGCATTTTATGTTTTTTCTTTCTGCCCTCCTTGCTCTTAAAGGCCTGACAGCTGTGGCTGTGTGATGAAGTAGTTTTATCCCTCCTCATATCATGAAGATGCTGAAACATATAGGAACTCCATAAACACTATTTTGTCTCATACATCACATACAAGCAAGGTTCTCTTCTCCTGTACTACAAACAAGCTGTGGCCCTTTCAGCTTGCTGAGAAATCTCTCATGAAATCCACACGTTCTTCGTATGTTTTTCCGTCTGAAAAGGAAGCTGATGCCTGACAGAATTCCCCATCTCAGGAAGAGAGCGAGCTCAAAGCAAACTGGGAATAACACAGTGCTAGCTTTATTTATCATCCCCTTCTCCACAAATACATACTTGTTACTTACCAGAAACCTTCACTAAAACTAGTATTGGAACTCAATTAAACTTTTAAAGATGAACCCACCTATTATCCAATCTCCTCTGCCAAAAAAGCTCTTTCAATGCTCCCACAATACCACCGATATTGTGAGTAAACAAGCTCTATGGTTTACTCACCATACCTACAGCAACCACTGTCCCAAATGCTAATCCTCATTATCAGCTTTCTCCACATTATGACTTGACAGCTTCATTCTTAATTATTTACTTTTAATCCTTTTGACCCTAAATAAAGGCTGTGTAAATCATGAAAGAAGAGGCCAGAGGATGGAGAAAAGGAGACAGATGGAAAGCACACAGGCCATTTGTCTCTAGCAAGCTTTATCTGTTAGAAAAACCATAGCTGCCATTTGCTAATCTCTCCTTCTTCCAATTACCAGCTGCCTGGGACTTCTCAGAACCCTTAGTCCCACATCTGTGTCAGTTCACCAGGCAGAGATTGAACAGCCAGAGAGTGCAGTTTGCTTTCAGACCACATCAGCTTAAAGGCACATTGCCAGTGCCATAGGCGAGAAAATCTTCCCGTTACTGTTTACATGCTCCTTTTCCTAGAAAAAAAGGTTTTCCCCCCACCAGGGCTATTATTCTGGCACACTACATGTAGACCAACCTCAAGCACTTGCATGTATTTTAAATGATGTTGTCTGTACTGTTTAGTTTTGGTTTTAACCCAAAGATTTTTGGCAGCTTATTAAATCCTAACAGATGAGGAAGGCCAGTAACCCTTTAGCCATACAATGTTACACTGAGAACACCTCTTCCAAGTGGTCACAGCGTGAGTGGGAAAGGGGAGGCACCCACCACAGGTCCTCTTGTGGAAGGGACTAATAAATAGGTAGAAGTCTTTCAGCTGTCCTTTCTGCCACCCAGGGGCTATCAGCAGTGATGGTGAGGTAGATGGGCATTTCCTCATAGAGTGCCCGAAATGTGGGTGGGAAATGGGAGAACCAGTTTTTTATCACTTGGGTGAGTGGAGCGTGTTTTGCAACAGGCTCATTTTATGCTGCTGAGAAATTTTTGCCCGAGAAATGCTATGAATGCAGTCCCTGGGACCCAGGGTCATTTCCCTAGGACATCAGCATAAAACGAGAGAACATTTACTTTTGTCAGGAGCTCATTACCACACAAGGGCATGTGTTCCAGTGTAACCACAAGTGGCAGCAACCAGTTCCAGTGCTGGGATCAGGCTGTAGATGCTGAATTTCAAAGGCAGCTGATCTTTTGCATAAATTGTCACAAGCTGTTATTCTCTCCTCACACATACTGCTTCCAAAGACTGGGCAGTGGATGCAAAGGCCCAGCTTGTCCTGATTTACAAGGATAAGCTCTAACAAGAAACTTGAAAGACTACCCAGCCTGAACCTCCTATTGCTAAAAGTGCTTAGAACTTCTTTCCTTACAGCTTGTAACAGCACCAAGCAAGCAGGAGTGAGAAATCACGACAGCTGAGTGACCCCTATTCTGCCCAACCTAGGGTGAAAACAACCCCTGCTTCTTCCCAGATTCCTATGCATACACCAGAACCACCAACATTATTTTCATTGACAAAACTTGAAGTGTTGCCCTTGCTCCAGAAGGGCCTAAAAGTCAGTCTAACAATAAAGTAAAGATATTTTAGAAAACTGGAAAGTTCTCCTGCATCTTGGAAATTAAATACTCCAAGTACAGAAATCTAAATCACCTCCATGCTAAGGAAGGACCTTCTCTGTAGCCTAATCTAGTTTTAAAAGGGCTAGTCCAAAACAGGAAAATCAGGAATGATTACTTCTGGAACTGCATCCTTTCTAATTAAAGGAAAGCCTACACGGTTGGGAAGTACCAATGTTTCCTTCAAAGCTCTGTTCCTTGGATCCTTGGTATATTCAATTAAAAAAAAAAAGTCTCATTTTTTATGCTACTAAGCAAAAAAAGGGCAAATTTTGGTTTGACAAAAAGCTACGTGGCTACATTTTGAAAAACAAATTCAGGAGCTGCTTTGAAGTGGAATTTCTGGCTGCTGCAGTCTGGGGAATGAATAAAAAGAAACAGAGCCAAAGCTTTGATTGTGTTCTCTGCACAACAGCTCTTGCTTGCAAAAACTGCATTTTGAAAACTGCACTACAAGAAGGTGATATCCAAGTTTGAAGGATGTGTTAGGGTGACTTCCTATCCTTATTTACTGAATAAATTAGAAAACCCAATGCATCACTAACACGAACATGCAAGTGAAAGAAGCTTTAATTTCTCTAAGCTTCTTACTAGACTGTCTCCTCAGTGTGACACCAGAGGTGCAGCGGGGAAAGAATGAAGTCAGCAAAAAGCAAGAATAACATAATTCTCCTATTTCTCTCATCATTTGGTAGAACTGGTAAAGCTGGTGCAGTGACTGTTGGGAAAATCAAGTCTCCCAGATATCAAAAGAGATAGCAAAGCTGTTCCAGGCTGTTAATCATCAACATTAAACCGAAGTAATTTAAAAGAGTAAATAAATACCAGATCCACCACATCACAAGTTTTGGTTTTGCTTAAGACTAAGCAATATATGCAACAGTTAACACACAAGTTTCAGCAACAGATTTGTGTTCTGCTAAAAATAGACAGCACATTGTTTAAAGAATCCCACCAGTGATCACCACCATGAGACAGGTGAAAAAATATGGGACCTGTACTTTGTTGCTAACAGTTATGCAACTTTTTTCCTACTGAGGATAGCAGAAGCGCTACCTAAGAGATACTTTTTTAAAAAAATCCCAATACTACAGAAAAGTGAGTTTTAATAAAATCAAAAAAACTCCACATGTACAAACCCTAACCTGTTAATGGTTTAGAATTCGTGCTAGTGTTGACAGTTCATTTTGTGCCATACAGCCTCTCAAATGTACAACAGCTGTTTTATACATTTCTGGACATACTTGCAACTTGCAAGTTTGAGAAATCACAGGATGCGACACCAGATTAGCCTCTCCACTGATAGATTTTTATGCTAAAAAATTATTAGTCCCTAAGGCAGTAAGAGCAACCCTGACCACAGCTGTCGTCTTCCACACAAAACCATTCATGCAGGCATCAGTTGTTAGTTGTAGGTATCTGCCAGTTGAAGATGTTCCTGCTTCTTGGCACTGCTTTTGGTATTTGGTCGAGCAATGTTTTGCGCCTAATCGGCATAAAGAGTTTGAACTATTGTTTGTGGAGGAGAGAATTGAATGAAGGATATTGGATTGATGCTACCATCTCTTTGCATCTTGTCTTTTCTGATCTTGTTTGCCCAAATGTGAAAACACAATTCCAGTTAAATTCCACACAACCTGAGCCACAGCGTGAATGACATCTTACCAAGCCTACACATACAACCAGCGGCAGCCCAGAATGAATGAGCTGTTGGACTTAGAGGTTCTTATGGTGAAACGCTGAAATACTCCATACACATAAAACAGCTGAATTAAGATTGCCATGAGACCTTTAACTTCACACTGACTCCCTAGCTTGTACAAATCTCAGCTGTAAACAGTTTAAGTGCCTAGTTATAGGGCAATTAGAGTAGTTTACTACTTTTACTATTCTATCACATTACCTTGTAACTTGGTTACTATACTGTAGCAGGCTAAAATAGCACTTTGAATAAATCTCAATGAAGGTGGCAAGTGAGTTTTATATTTTCCCTGTTCTCTGGGAGGGGGGCAAAGAGAACCAGACCTGTTTGAAAGAATTCATTTTCTGAGTGAAAGTTACCATGCACTCTCTACTTAAGGGTAAATAATTTTTGAGCAGCTAAAATGGTCTTAGCTTATTGCAGGCAGCCGAGGAAAGTGAAATGCAGTTCTCACACTCTACAGGTATAATGCAAACTATGTCTGCTTTTAAACTTTAAAAATCCATAACATTGATAGAGTTGGATAAAGACCTATGAAATAACTCAAGTATCTGCAATAATTTAGAGGTAAAAACCAGTTCTTTGGGAAAAAAAAAAAGCCCTATCCAAACTACAGGTTCTTAATAGATGTTTAATTCATAAAAAGTTTGGACAGACCTAGAGGGACAACAACAATTGCTTTAAGAACTTATTAGTAACACTTATCAGAACACACAGAAAAATCTTTTTAAGTGTGTCACTTTTCTTCAAATTATTACTGTCAGGGAAAGATGCAAAAACTACTATTTTTTGTAGCTTACCAAAATTATTTGAAATAAAACCTGAAGTCTAACTTAAGATGTCAAGTCACATAATGGAGATTTTACTAGAGTTGTGAGCCGCCTTAGTCACTTATTTAAGTTAAGGGCAGAGCAGAATAGGGCAGCGTACGGTTACACAGTGGCCAGGATAAGCGCATTATTAGAAGTACAACAGCACCACAAAACATGTGAAGACAGCAGAATAGCAAGGAACCAGAGAGAAGACCTGAGGGTGCAGAGGGAAAGGTTGTCAGCTTCTCCACCTGCAAAGTGGATGACTCAAGGTTTTCAATTAGCCCTTGGGAGGTAGGGAAAGCTCTGGAAAACTCTCCTGAAACAAAGTCCTCAGGTACCACGTACACAGAGTGGCTCGAGCTTGTACATTGACTTCACTGATCTCTACACCACCTCGAACCAGCAATTAAACCAAGTCTGTTGTGCTCCCCTGTTCCCAGTTCTCCTCCTGTTGGTTACCCCCTCTTTGCAGTTTAACCTGCCCAGACATTCTCCACCCACAAAGCCAACTAGAGGAGGTGCCAGAACTCAACTGGTACTTCATTATTTCAGCCACTGCTTGGCATCCTCTTCATGTCCTAACAAATGCAAGAGGGAGATCTTCAGCTAAATGTGTACCAGCACAGCCTCTTCATCAACAGCGGCACCCCGGCTGAAGATTTGACCCAAGCTAGGAAGCTAGCTAAAAATAGGTATACATCACAAAGTAAGAGGAAAAAATGAACAGGGTTCCTCCATCTGAATGTTATAGCATTGCTATGAAAGAACCCTTTCTGACAGCTTGTTTAAATGTGTTATTTATAGCACTAGCTTCTTCAGACCTTCAACAGGTAAGTCTTGTAAAAAAACTGTTAAACTGAATTTCATAGAGAATATTTTTTCTTAGGATTTTACAGAACAAAATTAGAACTAGCTTTTTCAAGCAACTTAAGTTCAAGGGAGTTTTTTTATGCTAACATTAGCTAATATTATTTTTCCTGTTAATAAATTTTCCTCCCTTCCAGTTCAGAAAGAAGTGCTCTTACAAGCACTTAATAGAATAAGGATATAAGAAGTAGAAAAGCAAAACTACTACTGAAACCTGTACTTTTCTCTAAAATAAAAAGCATTTCTCATAGGTTGGAATACTTAGTGGTAACATATAAAATCTCATTAATACCTATTCCACTCTTCATCCAACGGCTATCATAAGAGTTAATCTGATTTTCCCTTGTAAAATAGACAATGTTAGAGACCAGCACATGCTAATGATTCAGACCATAATCTGATGTAGGGAGGGGGAAAAAACCCAAAACCCCAGAACAGAAAAAAAGGAAAGAAAAAGAAATTCCTACCTTTATGATGTTGCAGCCAAACAGAACATAAGCACATTAGCAGGGAAGAGGCATTACGCTCACTACTTTGACAAAGGTAAACACGCCCTATCTACAGAACTCTTTCAAATTCTTCAGAGACCCACCCAGCAAAGCTGCACTTCAAGATTTCTGACTGAAGGCAATCCTGATGTCATACGTATCTACTCGGTGAAACTCGGGAGTAGTAACGCCGAGTGCCTTCCCTCGTGCTTGTTTCAACACAGTAGATGAAGAAATGTTTGAAGTCACGTGGTATTTTGTTGCACGATGAGAATTCATCTCAACTTACATTGCTCTATACATGCGCAGGAGGATGCTGCGCCTGCTGATTGTGCAGAAAAGGAAACCCCAAATGCATCACTTCACACTGACATTTTTAGATGCGTTATTAGATGAAGCATGGATTTTCAAATAATGTTAGAGAAAGGTTTCTGCTCCTATTGACCAGCCTCAGGAATTCTTCCAGCCTCAATCAACTAAACATTTTACAGAAATTGTTCCAGTTCCTAAGAAGATATAACATGGAATTTTTGAAATGTCTAAAGCAGCGGGAAACACACACCAAGTGTTTTTGTTTGGTTTGAGATACCATACAAACATGTAAATTTTACTTAAACTTATGTGATTTTTTAAATTTTTTTTTTTTTTTTAAATTCCATGACTATGGAATAAGGCTGAAAGTCATTCCTCACCAGCTCTCCCCTGTTTCAAATAATAACAGCATTCAGACATGTTGGCATTACTTAGCATTCTGGTGGGCAGGACACCTTAAAGTTGTTCGAAAGGAAGGAGAGAACCTCACTGACAAGCCAGGGGCAGAGAACCTCTTATTAGCCTTTCTTCCTGCTTGCAGTCAGCAAACAGCAACCCATGAAATAGGAACAGACATGTCAAAGTTGAACCAAAGTTTCACCTCGCCCAGCATACTGTCTCTGAAGGAAGCTAACAGCAGATGGCTACGGAAGAGCACAAGAACAGAATAAACACAAAATGGTAAGTGATGATACCCCCAGCCTTCAGTAGATTGGGGCTCAGACTTCCTAAACCACAGATGGTGTCTGTGTAAGTAACAGTGAAGAGGTTTCCCTCCCGGCCTTCATTTCCACAACTCCTTTTGAGTATAGCGAAACTTTAATCATAATCCATAAGACTGCAATAAAAGAAGATGTGACCCAGGCAATATTTGGATCCTGTTCATTTATTTCCCACCAGAGAAGAGTTTGGTTTTGTTCATATACCTTCCCCCCACCACCTCTTTTTGAGGTATTATATTTTGCAGCTCTTGCAAGTCTTCAGTCCTTCCATAAAACTAGGAGCGGTATTCAATAAACTGATGCAGCAGAGAAATATTAAACATGAAAGGTTATTTCAGGAAGGTAGTATTATGGCTTTGCTGTTGCTTTGAATTATCTCCATACTTTCCCACATCTGAACCACTAGTATGAACCAAGCAGAACATTTAGGAACACTTTGCCAATTAGGAAAGCCTAGAGCAAGCTGATTCATATATCACTTGGCTAATACTGTGCCAGTAATGTAATAGGTAATTGGCAGAAACACCTCTTCCTTATGCCTCAATCCACGATTTCTTCACTGTTACACTAAATTGCAAAAAACATGTTTGTTTGACTGGAGACAAATAAAAGAAATGGCAAAAAATGCTTTTACTTTTTGAGGAGCATTTGTTAGGTAGCACTCACCATCTACACAAGACTCTATTACAAGATTAAAGGTATTGCATGATAAATAACAAGTTAACTATACCCTCTTGATGAAAGCTGCCTACTGACCTTTCAATTATCTCTGCATTTCCATAGTATTTATCCTTCAGGTATCTTAAGTTTGAATGCTGCAAAAAAGAAAACCAAATGAAAAAAACACCTCAGTCTCTACCTCTCACTGAGGGGGGGGGGGAATCTAAGTGTTAACTACTCCTTTCTTGCAGCATAACATCTACTCAATCATAAAACAATTAAATATAACTAGAAAATGGAGGCATGTATTTGACCCAAATAATTACATTTCATGTCACTGGAAATCATGTAGAAGTTTTCAGTGAAAAAAAAATTAGAAAAAAGAAAAAACCTCACTAAATTAATTTATTTCTGTTTTCCAGCCAGTTAAATGCATATATTAAATTACAGGGAATCCACACATTGGGTGTGAGCTTTCACCTGAGCTCCTAAGCAGTTACGTAAGAAAGATTATAGCATCAGTTAACTTTCTCAGTAGAGAAAACCCTCTCAGCAAATCTTTGAGACTGTATTAAATCTTAAGCTTCTAGAATCAGAGCTGTTGTGTATGATGATGGCTGCAGGGGGAAGAAGAAAACAAAAACCACACACCCAGAAAACCCCAAAAGCCTAAGGGTTTCTTTTGTTTTCCTATATAAAAAAAAGTTTAAATTCATCTGGGGACCCCACAGATAAATGTTGTAAGTATATTGCCTATTAGCACCTAGCCATTTTGGCTAACTGATTGTCCCAATGGCAGACAGTTAATCAAAGCTCAGTCATATGTATAGACAGAGAAAAAGTAGGAATCAATTTGATCTAGTAATAATAATTCGGACCCTAAATTCTCTTTTCACCACCAGTGAAACCCATCTGCTTCCCACCTGGCATTCCTCCAAGATTAAGGTAAAAAAACCTTGATATTCCTATATTTTCCGCTCCTCAAGAATCAACAAATATCTGAAAGTGAATCATTCCAAGTCACACATTCAAGGATATCAGTATCATAACTCATAATGTTGCAATCGGTAGTTTAAAGCTAAGCTCCTCTTCTTCACATGAATTCATATCTTCTCCTAATATATCAACCTTCCCCTACATAAAAGGGATGAAGTCTGTTTACAATCTCTCAAAAAGCTTTCTCCTCAAGACCTTTCTTCCTAGTACGTATGACATGATTCATAATCCATACAAGGTTTTTAAGTAAGGAGAGGTTCATTTCTAATTAATTAATAATGCCATCTGTCATAATCAAAGACTAGACACCTGATTTTGAACAGAGAAAGCATGAAGGTAATAAATACTTATCGCACATGAATGCCAGTGCAGAACTAAATCAGGAATACACACAAGTTGAACACATAGGCTGAAATCTTCAAGATGCTTAAATCTTTTTAAAGTGTTGTTTCAAACTTGGTTCCTGTGAATTTTAATAAGAATTAGAAAACTCAAAGTATTGAGTATCTGGGCCTTAGTAACAAGAAGGAAGATGACGACTGGATATAAAGGGGATGTCAGTAGTAATACTGGAAGGATAGAGACAGTTGAGAGGAGTGAAGGAACACTAACACACTCTATTGCTGACCCAAGCCACCATCACCTCACTAAAATGTGGAGAACAGGATTATTAATAGGCTTCAAATATACCTTAGGAAAAAGGCTCCAGGAAGAGACATTGACATTACCTGGGGACTGCTTTCTAACCAATTTCGCTTGCAGACTTAACAACTGAGGCATATAAATACCATAATTATACTATCTCTTTCAAGTTGTTACAAACTCTTGGCTGAATTTCATTTAAATACTGAATATACAGTGTATCAATAAGCTTCCAAGACAGCAATTAAGAATGCTCTCATATCCAGAGAGATGTATCTGTGATTTAGTGAAGAATTCACCCAGTTACAGTTTAGTCAGCATGCCTTACGCAAAATCCTAGTCTGTTTTGTCTTTAAATTATCCTTGGTGAGATTTTTTTTTCTTTCCCCTTGATTTAGCATCACCTTGTCCATACTTGTCAAATTCACCTTTCTAATAATGAGAAACACTAAAGCAATTCAAATATAACTGCATACCTATATGAGGTACTTTCACTAAGTATGTTCTAATACTTTTCAAAAGGTAAATTTAGCAAGAAGAGTAACTTTGGTTGCTCACACTTATAGTGAGCAGTGTGTTAAAACTTGCATGCTACTCAAAATCTTAGCAAGAACAACTGTGTCTAAGGATTGGACTTCTATAGTTCATCCTTTCCACTCCAAATACAGTACTGCTAATTCACTCGGATAATACTCCCATGCGCTATTACTATCTTAAGATGCAGGAGACTAATACACAAACTCTTTTGGTTGCAACACTAGACATTTAACAATTAGTCCAACCAATTCATTCAGTGAGGTTTTTTAATTCATTTCCAACAGTCCAAATAATACAGGACTAAAAAAAAAAAAAAAAGATGCCTTGCTGATCCTTGGAGCTGGAAACACTGGTTTAACAACTGTATGAAAATAAACCTCAACAATTTGTAACGCTTGCACATAAGATAATGCTGCAAATGTTGTTTGATTACATTACTAGAAGACTCTTAGAGCATCAATCTTTATCCATCCACAGAGAACACAAGTGCAAAACATGAGCACTTGCTTGGCAAAACTGAGAGGCAATCCCTTTGGTGCTTCACAGCCAGCAATTCCCCCCCTCCACATCAGCTCATAATTGAAAGTTACAGAAAACACTGGCATCATACTGGTCAATATTTTTAGCTTAGGTGAAGAAATACTCCTTTAAAAGGGACCAATATTCTCTTAAAGATGACCAAGTACTAGATTCTCCCTGGAGAATAAAAATAAAAAAAAAAATTTTGAGTTTTACATTTGCTGCATAATGGATCTTTGCCTAATTCTCACAGCAGCTGTAGTGGTGTCAGCAGAAAGAGAACACCATTTCATACGTCATTTTCTTGAACAATATAAATACTATCAAGGAAGCCAAGTACTGGACGTAAGTTTCCAGAAAGCATTAGTTTCTGTTTCAGTTAAATCCTTACATGAAATAGCTATATGAGGTCTGCAGTAACAAAGCTACTCTAAGAGCTGCCAAACTCAGAAAGATTACATATGAAGATAAAGCTAGCAAGCAAAGGATGAACATTGTGAATGTAGAAATATGCACACAGGATTTTGTCATTTGACAACAAACCTTTTCTACTTAATCAGTACATGCTATTTTGCAAAATAGGCTTCCAAATCTTATCCATTGTTTTCTCTGTAGCTATTCCTTCCTTCAAAGTAGCTATGGACATTTGGAAGCTCTTTGAAGCTCCACAGAAAAATCTTGCAGGTTTCAACTCTCTTGCACCAGGATGAGATGGGGTAGATTCTTGCACAACTACAATTAGCAGCTAGAACTCCTGACACAGTTTCAGCACACGTACATACAAACCTTCCCTACAACTTTTTAAGGAAGCCAACATTCATCAGTGCAATTACTTTTGGGGCTGCGTGTGCTACTTCTTCAAACATTTCACCTTTTTTTCAAATCTTCTCCCTGAAAGGACACTGCTGACTGACAAAACTCATGTTTTGCAGCACAGTTAAGTTGGAACCAGAAAAAACTAAGGCTATTGTAATTCTCCATGCAAGCTTTTTTACTACAAAATGTATTTGTGTATTCATTCCTTCCTTGCTGTATATAAACCAGCAGCAAGTCAACTTGTCTATTAAAGAGTGTTTCTGACTTGGAAAAGATTAAACCTCTGAGATGTTTCTCAACCAAGACCAGGTCCATGCCTTCTGTTGAGCTAATAGTAATAGTAAAAGACTGCCTATATCATCCACTCTGACACACACAACTGCCTTCTAACAAGATTTCAGAGTGAGCCAGGTAGCCTAAAACCATTGTACAAAATACCACAAGAATTTACAATTCATTTGGAGAAGTCTTTAAGGGAAAACACACAGAAGTAAGACCACAGTATTTTCACTCCTATTGACACTGAAAGGCTGTGATAAATACTTGATATTGACTTCAGACACCATCCCAGACTTTGGAAGAAGTACAAACAATACTTATCCTGCAGTGATAAACTAGGGAACAACCAAGGCTCCTTACTCCCAGCTTTACAAGAATACCCTAAGTATAAAAGTTCTCAAGGTTCGTTTTTATTCTTGTATTACAGGATTAAAACTTGTAATACAAGTCTTAAAACTAGAATGGAAAGTAGTCATAAAAATATTGGAGGAAATCCAGTTTGAAGAACCACAAGCATGGAACCACCTGGATCCAGCTGTAATTGCAATCAAGCTCTACAAATATTCAAGTTAAAAAATACTCTTTTTAAAAAGCACATTGTGTAAGCAACTTCTAGTGCTAACTGCTTACCTCATTAAAGCATAATTTATTCTATTGATGTTGAAGGTAAACTCCTCAAAACAACTGCACAGACATAAATGGAGACTGTGGACATTTCAGGATAAGTCCTCAGACAGAAAACTGTCTCCAGACAGGTCACCTGATTTGTTCTGTCTTGCTTTGAAATAATACAAAAAAAATTGTTAGATATCAATATCCAAAGGTAAGGCACACCAACCTCCTAGTAATAAGTGATCTATTTCCTAAGTTCTAATTTAACATTGGTAATAGGTTCTGCAGCTGACTTCATCTTCTAGAGCAAATTAACCAACAGCTCTGCCTAAAAATTTCAGACAGTAAAAATTCAAACAAAAAAACCCCAAAACCCACAAACCAACCCCATCCACCCCACCTTATATACTCACCAATGGATTAAAATACAAATTCTTTTGCAAGGTGTTTTCTTTGTGCTAGACTAGAGCCATAATAGAACTTTTTAATAGAGCCATAGAACTACTAGCTACCTTCACGGCTCTCATTTTTTTGTGCAATTAAACAAAAAGCTGACTCACATCAGTTTTACTCCATCTCAGGTCCTACAGTTCATAAATGGTAAAATATCAACACATTAAGGTATCTAGTTGCCAGACACAAACCACATTTACCCATTTTTACCACTAAAACATTCTGAGAATTACAACAATGGCTTTCTGAGAAGTGAAACATGTGGGATTGATCACTACTAATAACCAACTGGGCACACAATCAACTTTATGCCTGTAAGAATTAAATACTTAGATTGCAATTGGATTTCCTGTATTCAAAAAATCTAAAGTTATGGCTCCTACACTTCTTGCTAAATTCTACTACACACTGTTCTGAGATGTCTAAACTTTTACTTCAGAAAAGTTTTTACAGTTGTAGTAAACACTGACAAACAAGGTGACTAGCACTTAACAACAGCCAAGTTATCTCCCCATGATACCTTTCCCACCCTGCTTATCTTATCAGCATCTGAGAAATACTGTTGTAATTCAGATACTTCCAACTGGAAAAGTATAGACCAAGAAATGCTGAACAATGCTATGTTCAGTGAAAACAATGAAGTTACTCAACTAAAATAAACTAGTCAGCAAAGGCTAGATTAGAAAAGAAGTGAGGATAGTGGAGAGGATTTCACTGAAATATAAATACTTACCTACGTTTAAAATTGTGATCTTGAGAAACTCTTGCTCAACTGCCTTGCCAAAGGCGCTTCCCTTGTTTGAACTGAGAAGTTCCCAAGTTGTCTAGAGTTGCATCTTTGAACATGCCCAGAGGCATTTTAGTCCTGACAGAAATGAGCAACTTGGCATCTGGAGCATAACCAAGTTCAACCAGTAAAGAGAAACCAGGCGTTCTTCCACCCTGGACAACTCAGAGGGTAGTTTTTAACTAAACTAGAAGCATGAATTGAAAAGTTTCCATTCATTGACTTTCTCACCCACTCCTACACATACAAGTTATCTCAGGAAGAAACTAAAGCACAACAAACACAGAATATTCAGATCTCCTACATGCCAGTGAAGGGGACCACTAGATTACAGCTGTCATGCTGGAAGAATAAGACTGAGGCTCAAACCTTCCTGTCTGAGAATTCATACCATTCAAGCATCTCTGGAGAGCACTGTAATTTCCAGCTAAATTATCCCATAAGCTTCACCCAGTTTTCTTCCCCTTCCAATAGTGCCAATTCACCAGTTCAGAGCTCAAGACTAATCTAGAAGATGATTTGGGGGTCAGTCACCTACCTGCTCCAGAGACTGTTCATCTTAACTCAGTATCTATTTTAATCTAACCCTCAACAGCTATTTAAAAGGAAGATAGAACTTACTTAGTTCTCAATCAGAATAGAGCACTTACCTTCAAAAGGTGATCCTGAAAGGGAAAAAAGCCTCTTACAGTTCTGATGAGGTCTGAGATTTTTACAGTAGTCCCTGTCGTCAGAACTTTCGCATTGCCTAACCCTTGTAAGATCATTACAAGTTGCATGTTAAGTGTACGAACATTAGGTGGCTTCCTGTTAAGTGCACACACTGGTTTGGATCCTGTTCTGAACTAACTCTCCCCAGGCAAAGTCTTAGACACTTACTTTTCAGGTTATTCAAATTAGTTCTAATAAAAAGATGCAAGTATAATAATTTAAATTCAATATCCATCTTGCTGCACAGCAGACACTTAATTTCTAGTTATTTGTTTCTGATTTAACAAATTTAAAGTATATATTCTATACTTATATAAAATACATAATGAATGTGAGGAATTCTGTTGAAATTTCACTTCGGCATTACCTAAGCTTGACTTTAGATAAAATGCCCCACTACAGTATCCTATAAATAGGCAATATATGCATTAGTCACACATCATACCCTTCCTTTTAGTTAAAGTACTATACCATAAAACATTAAGAAAAACTCAGTTCAATTTTCAGTGAAATGATAATGTTGCTGATTAAATCAAGCAAACAGTAAAAGCTGAAAAAAAAAAAAAAATACGTCCTAGACATCAATCAAGCACTTCAGCCAAGAAAAGTGTGGCATGGATTACTGTGATTGTGGTAGCACATCTAAATGTCAACTTCGGGCAAAGCACCAATGTGGAACACAGAATATAAACATAAAAACTGTCCCCAATTACAATATTTTATTTAGCTCAACCTCTAAGCAGTCAAGTGTTGCATTAACACTGCACTGTAGTCAATAAATCCCTATCAATCTGGCAATGACTTCATATCTAGAATGACATTAAGCATAATTCACAACACTTTAAGTATCACATATTGTTGATACGCTTTCACATTAGTCATTTATTACCAAATTTTGAATACCTAGCAATTAATCCTTATATACCGTATACTGGCATACATACCATGAATAAGCCTAGGACCCTAAGGTAATGGATCATATCACTGAATGCAATTGCAGATTTTTAAGGTGTCAACCAAAAACGTGTTTATCCTGTTTCAGGTTAAATACACTGACAGGTGCAAGAGGCATGAGCTTTAGAAGTCATCATAGAAACGTTCCCTAGTGTAACAGTTAAAAAAAAAAAAAATCACCAGAACACTTATTTGGATTATTGTGGATTCATGTTCTTACTGATCTTCTCAATGTGGCTCAGCAGTTTTAACAGTGCAGATGGATTATATGGGAAAAGACTTCTTCTCTGCAATCTAGAAATAGCTTTTTGCAGTTCTTCCAAACACTTTGTTGATTTGTAAAGCATTATTCTTAGGGGAATGATGTTATCTGAAGATATCATACAAGTCAAACAGGATGAGGTATTGGATCCCTTTTGTTTCAGAGGCAACACTTCAGACATGAGTGTATTCTGTTTATCATCTGTGTAGCTGCAACCAGTTTCCCTTATCCTTGCCTCACCCTCATTATTTAAAGGTACCTGCTTTGCATTTACCAAGCACTCTTTTCCATCTGATTCTAATTCAGAGTCTTCTGAGCTGTCATAATTAACAAGACTTTGAAGAGAACCCAGCAGAGATGTACTATCAGGGTATATCAATGAGTTAGACTGGTTAGTCTCTGCAACTTTATTATCACCTTGCTCTCTTGTAAACACTAAGTAACTGTGAGGAGAAGCCAAAGGTATCAGAGTCTGTGGTTTTGGTTCACAACAAGCATTTTGCAAACTCTCGTCAGTCATACAGCTTTGTTTTTCTTGATGGGGTGGCTTGACAGAAGAAATTGGTTGAAAGGTGCCATGTTTAGTATCAAAATGGTTACAGACATCGACAAATTGATGCCAGTCTTTACTAAGAAGCTTTAAGTACCTTACCAAGTACTCTAGAAAGCAAGTTTCTGATGAAATCAAAAAATCTAGAAGTACTGTGGAATCAAATGCGATTTTTTCTAGGAAAAATAAAAAGATGCAGTGAGGATTATATCCACTTGCATGTGTAAGGAAGTTCCAGGTCTCCTCCTCTTTTTGGCTTAAGTTACCAGCAGCATCATGCCGTAACCTGCAAAGTAAGTTATGAAATGGATTAAAACAACGGAATTTTACAGTTTGTTTTGTTTTTGTTTTTTTTTTTAAAAAAAACCTATGTCCAGAAAATGCTATTCTTGGGTCTTTTTTGATTTTGGCAATAAAAAACTAAAAAAGAAGTTTTTACATTAGAATGAGAAAGAATGGAGGCAGGTGGGGCTAGGAGATTGGACAGTTTAGGAAGCCACACAGGCCTTCTTAAACAGCACTCCTTAGGAAACGTTCTGGAACAAACAAAGTTACTTAAAACGCAAGAATTATTATTTTAATAATATTTTTGTAAACCAGAACATAGATTAACTTTCACTAATGCTAAGCACATTGGAAAAGTGGCCTACTTTTATTTAGGTATCTAAGAAGAATTGTGTGCCTCTCAGATACTATTTGCAATATCTTCACCTTTGAAGCTTGAAGGACCATTTATAAACAAGGATAAAATCTTGTATGGTAATTTAAACAAAAATGAAGTAGTGACTGTCCAGGACAAATTCATGAAGAACACATCTCAGTTGTTAGCACTAACAGTTTTTATCAACTAGCTAGAATTAGCATGGGTCCAATCCTTAGAGGGCTACTTTGCCTCAAGTGCCTGAATTCTTGGAAGTTTAATTATAATATCCCATTCTTGTCAAACTCTGTGTTGAAAGAAAACACTCTTGCCTTTTATCTGTGTCTAACCACTATTTTAGATTGTGAAGTCAATTATTCTGAATTATAGGATATGATAAAGTATTTAATAGGAAACTCTTGCACAACTCCCCCATTTCAATCCAAAAAACACTTAATCAAATTATCAGCAAAGTTAACTGCTCTTACACCACATATTATTACATTGTCCTGAGGTTGGTTTTTGTTTTAATTATTAAAATATTTTTTCTTTATACAAAAGTAATCAATGAAAATTTTATGTATATCACAATAACCTCACTAAATTACAATTCTTCATAGTTCTGTCAAATAAAATGTACACTAACCTATCAAATTTTAAATAAATTAGTAATAAAGTGTTAGCAGCTTCCCACATGTCATCATCTTGCTCTATGAAAATCAAGGAGAGCCATTCACAGTGATGTACAACTTGGTGAGACTGTGGCAAGGACTTCAGATGACTCCTCCAGAATATCAACAGCTGGGACATGGAACTCTGAAAGTCTCCTGAAAAAAATAAATAACCATGAATTTTGCTATACATTTTTTGTTACTAAACAACATACACTTTTTATTTTTTAAATTAACAGTGCATAACAGTTCATGAATGCTTTTACCATTCCTTAGCTCAACTGATTTAACAGAGCATCAAAGTTTACAGATTAGTTCTTGCTTCTTGGTACCAAAGAAATCAAGAAATATTTTGCGGAAAACCATAAGCAGTTATCTAACCTTAAATTCAACATGAATGGCTGCTCTATTAAACTCCAAACATGCCAACGTTCAGATGCCAATGTTAACAATTATAAATAACCTCCAGAAAATTAATTTACTCATTAGGTACCATCCCCCCACCCAAAGACAGATAAAACTTAAGGACATAATTTATTAATTTAATAGCATTCTTCATTTCACTGGAGTTCAGGGAAGAATAATCAGAGGTCACCTAGAAAGTCCTGGGTACAACAGGGTGAATCCTCTCACACCTAAGCTTGCAGGCTAATGAACAAGATTACACCTCCAAAAATTGCCATATATCAGGAAACCTACAAAAATGTGACTTTCAAAAAAACCTACAAAAATACCTACACAGCTGGTATTTATACTTTCCTTTAGCTCCCCAATGAGGTAGCTTCGTTGGTACATCACAAACTAAAGAAAGGTGAACTGTAATCAAGTCAATTCCACAGATATAGCAATCCAATTCATACCGTTTGCTGAAATTTCATCTCAGGTAATTCTTTCCATATGAAATATTAATACAACTGTAATGTTTTGATAGGACTGAAGCACCCCCCTTCACCCCCCCTCAGTGTGATTCATTGTAGAAATTAACTGCAGTGATCTATAGCTGATGGGAATAAATTGTCATTTCTACAGTAAAACAGAGTATGAAGCCTGTAGGGTAACCACATTCTTTACAAAATAAATTCTTCATGGATGACGTACGTTTTTAAGTATATACAGGCTTGGGACAAAGGTACCTTCATGAGATGGTCTAAAATCCTTGCTGGAAGGATTAATGTAAGCAGCATTTTTCCTGCAAATCTTCATTTTTCCCCTCCCTCTAAACACTGCACTCCTGAATGGGAAAAACACCTCAAAATTTATGTCATTTTAGTGCAGAAGCTTACTCATAAAAATAACTTTGTATTCATGTGACAGACAAAAAAAAAGTCAAGAAACTTAGGTCTTCAATACTGACGTCATACTATAGTATGTACTATGTACACGTACTATCATAGAATAGTTTGGGTGGGAAGGGACCTTTCAAGGCCATCTAGTCCAACCTCCCTGCAATGAGCAGGGACATCTTCAATCAGACCAGGCTGCTCAGAGCCCCGTCCAACCCAACCTGGAACATTTCCAGGAATGGGGCATCTGCCACCTCTCTGGGCAACCTGGGCCAGTGTTTCACCATCCTCATTGTGAAAAATTTCTTCCACATCCTACGTATTTCCTTCCACACACTATTTAGTATGTACTATGTAGTATGGTACTAGGTAGCAGTTTTTCGTGTAACACAGCATACATTCAATGTTTAGAAAAAAAAAAAATATATAGTGACATACATCCTTACCCCAAAGGTGCTCCTTAAGAACTCTAATGCTGCTGGAAGTACACTATAGCTTGAAGAGCACAATTGCATCATTTATATAAACAGTGATTACCGCTTTTGAAAAATTTCCTGCAACATGGGGATCAGTTTTACTTACCACATCATTATGTGGTTTTCCTTAATATTTGACTTTGAGATTTGCTTTTCCTCTTAGCAAATAACAGGAACAACAAATTATCTTTGTTATTAATAGTTACTATTCTTCCCTATAAATCAAAGCTATCTGGAAATTACTCTCAAAATCAAAATGACTTCAAGTTAAGCCACTGTAATTCATGTTAATAAAAAAAAAAAAAGGAGTAAGATCAACCAGCTTCCTGGAAGAGAATTTAGCATATTAAAGCATTTTGGTGCTTGTTTTAATCACTTAATTTAATGTTACTAAAATAGAAGCAACATTCCTTTCAACTTGAAATTCCTCTTGACAGTTGGGGTATTTGAATCTAATTAAAGAACTCATTTTTGTGTCATGAATCTGGAAAACAAAAGAATTTTTTTTCTTTGAAAAATAATTTTCATAGAGACATCTAAAATATATTTAACCTACATTTTTTCTATTCACTGGTTCTTAGACCATCTCAGTCTCTATACATTTTTCAGAAGGTGGATCACAAGTAATATATTCTCTATAAATACTTACAAAACTCTAAGAATGCAACTGGCATCACAAATACAACATCTACCAAAATCTGAAAAAAGTGTCAGAAGCTGTCTTACAGCAGTCCATACCTCTTTTGCACAGTCAATTAAAAATTGATCTTATGCTTGTTACAGAACGTAAAAAGTGAAATAACATTTACATCTAGAACTTGTATTAAAATGCCTCAGTATATTTAAAATGCTGTAAACTGTCATCCTGGTTTAAAAAGAAAAATTCTTTTTTACTTTTTGCCACACCATCAATTGGCTGACAATAAGGAACACCCACTCTCACTTGTATTTGACTGGAAACACTGCTTCAGAACCACCTTTCCATTTTTGCTGTGAAGCCTGTAATCCAGGGACAGCAAGCTGCTTTGATCACAGCATTTGCACATCCACGTTCACATGGCTTAGCATCAGAAGATGTGCATCATGTGCCTCTCGGAGGTAAAAAGGCAAGCTGGAAGATGGGATCCCAGGAGTGTCGCTCAGGCAAAAAGCCTCACCCCGCCACTTCATTACAGCATAGGAGAAGACTACTAACTGGCTACCAGCGTGACACAGCAATGTGTCCTCTCCTGTCAGGAATGCAAGTTACACAGCATTGCCTTGCCATGCCACTGCCTGCCTTGCGGCATAGCCCTAGCACAAGAGCCAGATCTGCTCTTCTATTAACCTAATTCATCTGTTCAGTAGAACAAACATACTCAAGCAAGCCAGTATGAAAAGTATGCTTCACACGTACTAATTAAAAGGACTAGACCTATAAGTCAGGGTGAAGAACGCAACCACTATACTCTGCCAAGTTCCGTAATTTTCTTGTCTCTTACTTTATAGCTTCATAATTTTTACCTTTTCTACCACTGCTGGTTTTGCCCCAATATATTATTTGTCTGACAATAATACCTAGTACCTTCAACCAAGATAAGTACATAATGGTACTTAAGTTCTACCTCCACATTAAAAAACAGGAGAGTGTTACCTGCAGTTCCTTTTAGCTCCCCACCCTGAGTAGAACAGATGCTTGTGCTATGAGCTCTCTCCTTTTCCAACTGAAGAAGAGCCTAGTGTTCCCAAACTGGCTCAATTATTTCAAGTATTAACACATGTTCTTAACAGGAAAAGTTTTCAATCCCAAATGCAGCTGTTTCAAGCCTGCCATATTGCAGGACTAAGGACAGGGTAAAGCACAAGGATTCAACTAATTAGGCAGGACAGAGTGATAGCAGGTTTCCTAGGTGGGTCTTCTCTTTGCTCCCTCCCATCACCACTAATTCAGCTGAATTCTATTTACAGTCTCAATGAGCTGTGACAACAAAACCTGACACCTTTAAAACTCTTGCTGCTTAATGAACAGAACAAAAGAGACTATTACCTTTGATTTCAGCTTCTGTAGCAGAGTTCTGAAACTTCAATTCCAGTGCTTTAAGCACAACCAGACTTAAGGCTCTGAGAACAGTTTGGTCAGAACCACCTTGAGTATCACCTCCAGGAGCAGCTTCACCGCCTCCAAAGTAGCTGGCCTTTTCACTGAGCGGGATCCCATTAAGCCACGTCAAATTCACAACCCGCAGAACAGCATTACTGAATGCAAGCATATCCTCATGTAAAGATGGGTTTTGTAAAAACAGCGATCCACTTTTAGCATCTTCTCTAGACTTGTAAAGGACACATTTTTTAAGGAGCATAATGAACTTCTTCTTGATTAAGTAGTGAATTGAGGAGCTAACCAGGTTCAGGACATAAGAAACTTTCAAAAACAATACTCTCTGGCATCTGAGCGGTGGTTCTACTTCAATTCTGGAAGCCAAAAGTGCTTCAAGCAGATCTATAAAACTGATCAAATTGTTTGCAGCTTCAGAATAAGGTGAAGTATAGCAGTGACTGTCAAAGTGATGGAAAAGAACAGAATTATAAAATCCTTCAAGCACAGCATCAAGAGGAGCCAACAACTTCTCCAAAATACCTACAGCAACAAGAACAACATTATGGAGTTGGAATGTAACACAGTCAGCTAAATCACCAAATAAACAGAAAACAGGTGACTGTGACTATTTTCAAGTTTTAATCATGTTTAAACCACTACATTTTTAATAGTACTTTGCCACCCTTTTTATAATGAAGAAAATAGGTGTTCTTTAGCTAAGCTGCTCCAGATGGGATCACAAGTAACATTCCTCCCCCTAGTGGGCACTCCTCTACCAGTAAAATCATAAAATTGCTACAGTACCTGCTTTGGGTAAAACTTTATCTTTCAGTATGTCCTTGATAATAGTAGTAAGAGTCCACAGGCATTCTGCTACCTGGGTATTCACAGGGAATCCTGAAAGAGTCTTCAAACTAAAGGTGAGCCAGGTGACATTTAATGCGTTCTAAAAAAATTAGTTCAAAAAACAATCAGGTATGCTTTACAATTGCTATGCAAATTAAATTAAAACACAATACAATGACTGAAAACCGTACATTAAGAAGATTCAAATGCAGATATAGATAAAACACAGGTAGAAACAATCTCTCTGTCCAGTGCCTTTTAAGTACATAGGCCTCTATTTACAAACATGAAGTCACATATGCATACAATAGAAATTATCTATATTTTCCAGAAAGGGAAAACCAACCTCATAATGTCATGTGACCTACCCAAAATCAGGTAATACTGTAGACAGACCATATCTGAATTCATAATTCCCAGACAACTTCGAAAGAAATATTACAAACATATTTCTGAGAGAAATCTATGTTCAGAGACACTACTATGGAGGCTACAACATATATTCACCAAATATACAGCAAGTAAAAAAAACCCCAACCGTCAGGTAATTGGAATATTCAAACAAGAAAAATACAAAAAAGTATTTGATTAACTTTCAATGGGTTATTACTTATTTTTATCTAGTTCATCACCTAAGAGATCTCAAGCAACTGTAAAAAACATTGATAGTGTAGATTATTGTTTTTTTGAAATTCCTGTATTGCAACCTTGAAGAGAATATTTCTTGTCATCTAGACACATTTTACCTTCAAATTTTTGTAAAATTCCAATTTTTAAATATGTAAAGACATTTTGCCTCACGTTCCAAAATTCTAGAACACATCTGATTGCCTACCTTTCTATACTCCATCCTCCTCCTAACTCACTTGAAATACTCTCTTGGAATATTTGTTACATGTCTTTCCTATCCATCACTTACAACCCGAAGGCCCTTAAGGTACACTTTATAGGAGAACTATCACAGAGTATTATCTTGTATAACTTTTACGCTGTTCCTGACACTGGAGTTACACACACTTCCACAAAAACCGTGTGGCATTCTGAGGGGACCAACAGAGTCTGTCTGCTGAGCATCAGCAGATGTGCCTTTCAGAAAGCTGGAGCAGAGCAGACATGCAGGCAACAGATGGAGGAAAGGAGCAGTTCTGCTGTTACTCTGTGGGTCTACTTACAAAAGGCACCTCTTTAGAAGTACTTTTAGATTTTACAGTAGTCATACAGTGACTGCTTTTATGCCACATAAGCACTATAAAAACTTGGCTCTAGAGTGAAATGGAACAACTTGAAGGCACATATTCACTAAGTCATTTTTTTAAGCTGTGAAAAATTATGCCATACTCACCTCTTCCTTCAGCTGGAAATACACAAGCGATGCTAAACTTTTTGAAGCCATGTGAGATAACAGCTGATCATAACTACCGACCAAACAAATCTGCAGACATGTAGAAAGAAAAAATACCTAAGGCATGTTCCTTTTTTTTCCCCCGTCCTTTCACAAAAATCTTTCAGAAGTTTATCAAAGCTTACCAATTTTGAGTCAATTTTTGCTTCCTTCAGAAGGAGGACAAAGATTTCACAGTACTTCTGTCTCATACTGAATTCAATTTCCTGGGACTCTGCTTTAGCAACCATCATCTTGATCAAGGTTAACTGAAGCAGCATCACTTCTCGTGGACAGAATGAGGAGTTCATGTTTGCAAAGCTATTTGATATATCGTCTGTTGCAGGGACAACCACATCGGATATATCAGTGTCCTGATGTCTCCTAATACCACCATTACTAGGTGGCAGATCCATCCAATTACATGATTCAACTCTTTCTGGTGACTGCTCAACACAAAGATTAAGTAAAGAGGTATAATGATGGCTTTCCTTTGCTAGTGGAATGCCTACCAGTACATCCTTATACATCTGCTGCAGAAGGGAGATCTTCATTATGAGAACATTCGATATTCCAGAAAGTGCTGTATGTCTTCATTGATTATTCATGGTCACTGCAAGTCAGCTTCAAAGTTATTTTTATCCAGTAAGAGAAACAGAAGCACTATTAGGCATTTCTCTTCTAAGTTACCTAGAAATAAATATTTTACTATTACTGAACGGGTAATTAGAAAGATACAAAACAACACCACACATTTTTAGAGTTAATACTACCATCATTAAACTTATTTTGAAAATACAAATTCACTATTTAAAAACAGCAAGAGTGATAGCTACACGAAGCTGTCCCAGAGAGACACTAAAATGATACAAGAATTACCATGCCGTGAAGAAGTTTACAGTTCCAATATTATACTACTGACACCAACGTTAATTTGCTGGAACTAACAAAACCAAAGATTACTATTACTAGGGACTACTTCTGACAGGAAGGAGAACTTGGATCAAATCTTTCTCTACGTTGCTAAAACTACTAAAATCTCCTTTGTTTTGTGGCAGATTCCTCCAAAAACAAGCACAAAGTTTCAACTGCAAATTTTTATCTGAACTGGCAATGTTTATTGCTTCAGTAAGGCTGGATATAGCAACACTTCTCAAAAAAAAAAAAAAAAGGCAACCAAAGGACAAGTCTTCTGCTGCACATAGGTTCAAGGTGAGTAGCGTGAGTATACAGGAGGGGAGAACTGGGCTCTTAATCTAGTAAGGAGGACCAAATTCCTTTACATCTACATGTGCAGAATTCTCATCCTGAGCACCTACATCTTGAAACCCAAAGCAAGTTTTCAGATAATGCAAAGGACCAACAATGCCACAGGGTTGGTCTCAAGGGTCTCGTTACTGAGAAGTCAAAAATTAAAAAATACTTAAAAAACAAAGTATAAAACTTATTAAAAGCCAATAAAAATACTTAACCATATTCAGGAAAGGTATAAAAAAAATCTTTATCACTATGTCAATAGAACACATCTTTAAATCACAACACTGGAACATTCACTATAGCTCAAAAACAAGAGCTATAAAGAATTCAAATATCTCTTTAAAGTGTGAGCACCTAAGAACCCACAATTTTCTAACCATTGGCTAGACAGATAGTGCATCTCCCCAGAAAACAAAAAAGATATACTTAAGAACATCAGGGTTTCTTTTTCACCTATATTAAGAGTGATGCTAGCCTGTAATATTTATCTCTCTAGGACAGTTTTAACATGTTCTCTCACCAGACCTCTTTTATTAAAAAATAAAATAAAAAAAAAAACACCCACAAAGCAAACTCATTACTTTTATCTACTGCAAAGTTAGGAGTGGGACCTATGTTGTTTATATGAATTTTCTTTTTGCATGCCTTTTGGATCCCTGTCTTTATATCTGGCATAATCAACCAGGTAGACTCCTGAAGCCATCTGTCTCTAGTCAGCTTTTATTTAAATGTTAGATTTCCCCTTTCTTACCAGTGGAAGAAAACAGCTCAGTCTTCCAACTGGTAAGAAATTCTAAAGATCTTCCCATATATGTATCAATTACACCTGCATTTATCATCACACCAAATATTTTAAATTATTATTGCTTTTTAGCAGAATATTAGAAAACAATAAAACTATAAAATTCAGTACGAGGCATCTTTTGGGTTTGTTTATAATCTTCACAAGTTTATAAAACCCTATCAAACATTGAGAATTACACCTTCATTTTTACAATTTGATTTTTTAACTGCAACTGAAGTATGGATTGACACAATGGCTTCCCAAAGGTACAAAGGATTAGGGGTAGACCAAGATATGCTACCCAAACTCCTCACTTCTTCCACCATCAGGCAGCACCTTCTTCAGAAAAGAATCTAAAATTAGAGAATATGAAGTTGCCTGCAGGGTGTGATTTACAATTCAGTCTGGTGTGGTTTAAAGACATGTCCAGTAATGGCTGACCTGTCAACTCCAAAATGTTATAGTATGTTCCTCACCTAATGCTTACCTGACAGAAATAAGAACGTTTCCCCCATCCCTTCCTATATTCCACATTTTAGATGTTAAGAATAAATCTGATACTTCAGACAATAAATTCCTTCCTTGTTTGCAGATTCTATTTGGAATTCTACTTGAGGTGGAAATTTCTGACCTGAAACTTTGTAACTGTTCTTAAGAAATCACTCTGAATACTTTACGTAGCTATTGTTCCTATCTTTGAGTTTTATTTCTTCCTAGATGAATACCTAATCAAGTAAACTTATCTCAACACATTTACTTCCATGTTCAAGATCAACTTGAATCATCATCCTACGCGGTAAATGAACAGATCGCTGATCCACAAATTCATATGATACAGGAAGGTTGTTAAGGGAGAAGAGGTTTAGAACTCTTCTAGGACATGCACTATGAGATTGTACCTTCACCGCGTGATATTGGTTGCGCTTTCTCTGGTCCTACCACAATACATTTACTATTAATTACCATTAATTTCCAGAACACTTTACAAAAAGTAAAAATCTGTAAGATACATCTCACACATGACAACAGTTCATGAATAGAAATCATTAACGGAAATGAAGTGTGAGGGGGCTTATTTCAAAGAAATTTACTTCAAAGAGGCGGAAAACGTCAGACAATGACCAAATTTGTTTCAGACATAGTCAGAGAGCACAGTGAAAAGCTCAATGCTGAAGAGTAAAGTGATCATATTCATACACAAGAAATGACAAACTCCAACCCTCACTTGTATTATTCATTAGAATTATTCATGACAGCATCTAAAAACCAATTAAGGTAATGCCTCACAGTGCCAGACTCCTGCATAAACAACAGGAAACAGTTCTAAAAACCTTATGTATAGACTGATCAGGCAAAAGACAGAAAGGAAAACTATACAGAAAAAAACAAATAAACATTTTGTTATACTTTATTTTCATGACTACTGTAGTTAGGCTTTAAAATCAAAACCAAAGTCATGTGGAGTTGCAAACTGAGAGAAGAAACTTGGTGGAAAAGGAAATGAAGAACAGGAGATGAAAACTCAGATGGCAGCTAAAGCCTGTAAGTTTTAAGGACCATCATAAATCAAGCAAGTGAAGTTTAAGTGGTTGCAAACACTTCCAGAATATCCTAAACCAGTTATAAACTACGTCTGTTTCTACAAGGTGGGATACTTAATTCAGAACAAAGTTGCAGAAAGCATTGACTTGACTGGACTAATGTTGTTGATAACACTTTTACTTTTATTTACTAACACAAATGGCTTATTCTGACACATAATTACTCCGAGATATTAGTGAAGAGGCGTGACTAGAGAAAGCTATTGTCAAGTCCCTGTAGGGGACACACTATTAAATGTTAATTGCATGCGTAGCAACTGGGAGAAAACAAACTCTCCAAAAAAACCCTATTTTCATTAAAAAATTGAATCAGATAAAGCAAAATGAAACAACAGTCCGCGATTTTTGGGTATCCTGAAGGCTCTGCATCTCCTTACACTGCAATGGTTGAATCATTTAAGAAATAAAATATAATTCGGACTATTGGTACCTGTAATGACTTCGTAGGCTCATCTCTCAATAAAGAATATGCTTCCGCTCAGAGCTGAAATACTGTAAACGCCTCTAAAATAATGTAATTTCTTTCCAGAAGTTGCAAATAACCTCTGCTGCGAGCTGTCCAATCCCTGCCTGTTAACCGTGGCACCTCAGCATGCCAGATGCGTTATCTGCTCTTCTGCGAGCACCTGCAGCCACCAGAGGCAGGACTAGACGGACCCGATCCGACCTCACCGGCCCCTTACCCTACCTCTCACACCGGCCTCTCAGAAGTGCCAGCGCTGGGTTATTGCTAGTTAGACCGCGCTAAAAGCCACACTCCAGCCTGGCAGGGAAGGGAGGTGAGAGCACGGACGTATCATCATTGCCCCAAAAGAGCCGGGGCGCAGAGCCCCGCGCCGCCCGCCCGGCCTGCGGG
>NW_010527139.1:0-29469 GCF_000687285.1 Phaethon lepturus
TATATATATATATATATAAAATCTGATTAATAGTGATCATATCATAATATTAAATATCTATACATGTTTTTTTACCCATCTAGACAGACTGATAATTTCCTTTAGTTTCTTCCCCTTCATAGGATCACCCAGATTTCCCAACTAGGCCACTCCTGCAAGCCATTTGATGTGCAGAGCCAAACATACTCTCACACTGAGCGACTGTTTAGAGAGCAAGGGCTCTGCAGCAGAGCACATGCACACTACTGTTTTTTGGGGTCACAGCAGCATGTGCACAGAAATAAAAATGAAGAGGCTTCAGCAGACAGAATAAGACTGAGTGGAAAGAATTGTTGACTGGAGTGAGGTGGGGTTGGATTTCAGGTCCTTGGCCCAGTATTCCATTTTCCTTTGTAGATGCCCAAATTTAGATGCTCCCTTGGTTTGCACAGTATCGTGCAGGATCCAGGGTAATCTCTCATAGCACTGTGAGATGAGTAAACACATCCATGGCCATGGGAGAAGAGCATGCAGGTTTGAACCCAGCGAGACCTGACTCTGGCACATACAAAGGTACCACACAGCCCTCTGCCCTCAGGTTACCGAAGTTATACCAGTGCTGCTGCGCTGTACAAGAGTCAGAGGAAAAGTCTTGCCCCATATTTTTACTGGGTCGGAGGATGTTTATTCCTAGAACAAATTTCTCCCCTTGCCCAAGTTTGCAAGGTGACTGTGGATGAAGACACCTCCTCCATACCTGATGTGCTGCCATTCCACCTGTAGAAAGTGCAATCCTCCCTGTTGGCATCCCACGCCAAGGCAGACCCTGCACTGCAAGACATAACAACCTTCAAATCCCACTTTGTTTACAGCATTAATGTGTTATGTCAAGCTAAGTTCTCACCCTTTTTCCTGCTGGCCTGGTCTACGAGGTTGGTGTTTCCCTCTCAATCAATAATGGCTTAAGTAGCAAATAGAGCTCCCATCCCCCAGCACTAATAGACCCTCATGCAGTCAGGAAGCATCAAGATGAACCCTCAGTTACCACTATGCACCCTGTTTAATGTATGCATTTTTATGGCCTCTGATGTATATGGTTCCATTACTGTCTATGAATACAGGGTACTGGAGATAGTTAATGTATTATTTATTTTATTACCCCTTTGTATAAGCTGGTATTTGTAATTTGGAATTTTATATACTTTGGTTCTGTAATGGTTTCATAATGTGTACACAGCTCAATAATTAAAAAAATATATCTTACCACCTCACCTCCAGAGCCAAGTTTGTTTACGCTGCTAACTGCACGCCCCGGCCAGCACACGTCCCCAGCCGTCTGCCGGCCCCTCCGCTCCCAGCCCCGAAAGCCTCGCCGGTCCCGCTGCCAGGACATGGCCCCCACCGGCACCCTGAGAAATGCAGCACGGTTTTGTTCTTCCTCTCTGGGATGAGAGGCAAGTTTTCTAGATTTTTAGAGTTTTCAGAGTTTTAGACCTAACGTGCGGCTGGCTGGCACGTCCCCTTCATTTCCAAGGGTGGAGCCCCATGAGCACAAGGGCTGCCTCTCTGCCCAGTGCTCAGCCTCACATGTGGTTTCATCTGAGCAGTAGCAGAAGCATTTTCTCTTTCACTGACAAAGCTAGTTTCTGCCAGTGTGACCCACCATGAAGCATGTTGGGCAACAGGAGGGACCAAAGGGAAGATGGAGTTTCTCTCAATCAGCATGTCCTACATCCAGCTCCTACTGGCCACCCCGTCCTAACTTGGGTACCCTGCAGCACTGCTGATCTTTGAAGAGGAGCCAGTCGCTCCTCCAAATGGCCTTGAAGCTCACTTGTAAAAATTCACAGTCATATTCTTTCAGGTATCACCGCCCGGCCGCACAACTCTGTTTATGGATTTGATTTAGTACTTTCTGCTCAAACATTCATTCTAAAACTATGACCTGTCCAAATACATAAGAATCATAGAATAGTTTAGGTTAGAAAAGACCTTTAAGATCATCAAGTCATTAACTTAGCACTGCCAATTCCACCACTAAACCATGTCCCGAAGCACCACATCTACACATCTTTTAAATACCTCCAGGGTTGGTGACTCAACCGCTTCCCTGGGCAGCCTAGTGCAGTACTTAGTAACCCCTTTGGTGAAGAAATTTTTCGTAATACCCATTCTAAACCTCCCCTGGCGCAACTTGAGGCCATTTCCTCTCATCCTATCACTAGTTACTTGGGAGAAGAGACCAAACACCCACCTCACCACAACCCCCTTTCAGGTAGTTGTAGAGAGCGATAAGGTCTCCCCTCAGCCTCCTCTTCTCCAGACTGAACAACCCCAGTTCCCTCAGCTGCTCCTTATACGACTTGTTCTCCAGACCCCTCACCAGCTTCGTTGCCCTTCTCTGGACACGCTCCAGCACCTCAATGTGCTTCTTGTCGTGAGGGGCCCAAAACTCAACACAACATTCAAGGTGCAGCCTCACCAGTGGCAGGATACAGGGGTACAATCACTGCCCTAATATTTCTGATACATAATAAACATAATGCACTATTGCTTTGTCTTCCTCCTCATGGATGCCAGACAAACCACATGGCACCTGCACAGAGACCATTTGGTCTCAGTGCCAGGTCTGCAAAATACTATTCTGCCACCACAAAGTATCTCAACCGGTTCTTTGGCTTGAAAGAGGTCCTGCCCTTAAACCAGCTTGTCCACTGGCCAAGAAGATAAAATTGAGGAGTGTTTGTGGGCTCTCTGCAGCAGCACGAGCACTTGTTGATCTTGGCTGAAAAGGCACTCGTAATTCAACACCCACAGAGGATAGTGTCTTCCTGCTGCAGGGAGCAATATGAAGGCATTGACTACCAGAAGCAGCTTTCATCTTCCCAGCTCCGTGGCTGGAGGCAGAGCCGGGAGAGCACACAGTTGAGGGTCAGTGGGAGGGGAGGAAGATAGCGAGCAAGAAAGTAGAGAAGGCTGTTGCTTGGTTTATGCCAGTAGCAGAGAGTGGAGAGTCAGAAAACCCAGACCAGAGTTTTCTCTGCTCGTTTCATCCCGTGTAGTCTGAAACAATATGATGCAATGCTCAAAACACTGAACTGACACAGAAAGTATTAATGAACAGACTTGCTGGCAGCATCGGAACCAGGCAGCCTGACACAGGTCTTTGCACACAGGCACGTTGCTGGAGGCCACCTCGCCCCAGGGAGGACATCTAGCTCAGACCCTGTGCATGCAGACACAGGGAGCAAGGACCAGAGGAGGAATCTGGGGTGCACAGAGCACAGTACAATCCAGAAAAACAACTGTGGGCAAGTGATGAGACCCAGGAGATGGGATTGTCAAAGAAATGAGACCTTCAGGTTATGTGGCGTCAACTCAGGGAAAGACAAATGAATCCAGACCTCCAAACGCACTAACAAGGGCTGCCGACACCTGGGAGCTAGGTTTAGAGACCAGGAAGGATAATACTCTGCCTTGACTATCAATATTTGTATCTAAAACTTTTGTGGCAGTGTATTAGCGAGCTGGACAGAGGACCAGATGACTTTGTGAGGAAACCGCTGGGTAAGAGATACGGGTTCAGTTTCTGCCTCTCCTGTAACCTTCCTGTGGGACCCTTGCCAAGTTCTCTCTCCGCCTTACCATCCCACTTACTGAGACGTCGAGTACCACGCAGCAGGCGTTGCTTGGCTGCCCGTGTTTACAGTCCGCCCAGGGAGCCAACACCACTATCAGGTGGGGCCAGCAGGCACAACAACTTAACTATTGCCAGTCATAAATTGTATTAAATTGGCTTCTACCACACACAACTGAGCTGATATAAATAACCAGCGCTAGTAAGAGGTGGTAGAGAGCAGCAGACTATGTCAGAAAGAGAAGCTTTCTCTGTTTAATTTAACCAAGTACACACACGCGCGCACACGCGCGCAAACTAGACAGTTTTTCAAAAATGAGGATGCAGATGAGAGATTCAAGGACAGTTCTAACTTGCCCTCTGTCAATTTACAAGAGAATTTATTCCAGACTATTCATACATGAATATTTAGCATGGCAACAATTACATCCAATGACACCCATGAGATACATAGTACTGAAGACCCTCTCCAAGGAACATGCACAATGCTTCCTGTCAATTTTTTAACTGGACTGAACATTTGAAATGTGAGAATTATATTTATTTAGATCTTGCAATAATATTTCCTTTAATTATTATATTATTAATCTCTCATATATTGCTGCCATGTTTTATAAATGAGAGGTATGATTGATTCACACAAGTAGAAATGAATACGTGACAGGAAGTAAAGGGGAGAGACAGTGGCTGCTGAGGCATGTTAAAATAGCCTGTGGTCAATCTTCTTCTTAATGCAAAGACCTTGTTTTTATCGTATAAAGGAAAAAGGAGGGGGAAGGGAGAGAGACTGATAGGGGGAATCACTCAGAGCTTAAATAGCACAGACTTAAGGACATATAAAAGAAGGTGGCTTCAAGTCCTCAAATAAGATTTAACCTCAAACCCACAAAATAGTGAACATAAGGTCTATATATGGCTAGGTAGAATGCTTTTCTGTATGGATAATTTATTTGTTTTCAAAATTAAGCTTTCTGGTTATCATGCCCTATTATAAGCCCTTGCTGTGGAGCACATTATTAGTTGCAGAGGACAAAAATTTTTAAAAAGGCAATGAATATTCATGCTAAACATTCCAGATACAAATCTCTGACAAATCCAGTAAAATGGGAACCAGAGAATAGTGTGGTCACAGCACATGCAACTACAGTTGTGATGACTTGCCTGGCAAGCCTACTTAATTCAGGGTCTACCTTAAACTGGACACCATTCCAAAAAGCATGTTTACCCAGGACTGAGACAATAAAAAGGTGTCCTTTAGCTCACCATGGGATGTTCTTCCTAAGCAGGCAGTGCAGTGTCTGTGGTCTTTAATTTGCATGGATGCTGGCCATGCTGCAGAAACGAATGCAACAGGCCAAGCACACAACTAACACCTGAAATCAGCTCTCTGGTTAAAGTAGGACACATCTCGCTTCCAAAGGCTTTCTAGAGCCACTAAAAGTGCCTCTCAGAGCCTGGATGGCCTCATCTCTCCAGCACTGCGGCAAGTAGAATTTCTTTTCCCAGGAACAGTATGGATTTTAGCAGCTATACTAAATCTACTGACAGTGAAAGGGGGAACTTGGTCTCTGCTGGCACATATTAGTAAAATACACTTATGATAGTCCACTAAATATTTTCCCCAAAACACAGAAATTCATACAACAATAATCCTTATGTTAGGACAATTTAATTTCATGAAACATTCTAATGAGGTTTTACAGACTTCTGAAAATGTGTTCTTGATGGGAATGACAAGTTGTTTTATCTAAAAAAGTGGCCCTGGAAGTCATTCCCAAGGCATGGGAGCATATCTGCATCTGTGGCCCATACAATACAATCTCCAGAGAAATCCACTCAAAACTCCACCTGCCAGTTGCATGGTTGGACTTGATAGTATAAACCCCAGACACCATGGAACTGTCTTCTAGGCAAAAAGTATTAAGTTGCAGCACATTATTCACTGAGTTAGAAAAGAATAAACATTTAATAATTGCAAATTTAAAAGCAAAATTCTGTAGGACTGGGATAAGGAGATAAATCATTAAGGGATTAGATACTACTGAACAGAGTAATGCAACGAGGTCAAGAAATGAAACTAAGCCTTTGGCTCATCAGTATTCCCCTAAAAAGCAATGGCACTGCCTATCTGAAATTAATTTAGTCCCCGTCCCTGCCACCCCTTAGACATTGTGGGAGAAGTCATATATTTCCATCCCAACACCCGCTTCTAAAATATTTTGTTGGGTAGAAACTGTGCATCTGTCTCCTGTCCATCTGAGAACTATGAGATTGATGGAACCATTTACCCAATTTATTCAGTAAAAGTTTTTTCGTGCATTTGAACCAGTTTCTTGTTTTCCCACTAATAATCCAGATGGTGACTTCTCATTGCAAGAGGATTGTTTCCTGGTTGTCTGCAAGCAAAGGTTTCATCTATGGTGGACATTTGAATTTGTGAATATAACTGTTTACCACTTACAGAGTTTAGCCTAGGTAGGAGACAAGCACGAATCCTCCAGGATTAGACTTGTCTCCTGTCTCTAGTATAGGCCTCCGCAAAAACCTTACAACCTGTTCAACAGTAAGTAAACCTTAAATCCTTCAAAAATAACACAGAAATAATCAGGACCAGATATATTCTCAGTTCTTATTGGGCAAAAGCCATAAAGTCAAACCACACAACAAAGGAGAAGCTGATGCTGATTTGGACTCATTAGCAGCACCACCCTTTCCCCATTAAACTAATAACACTGTGGTGATAAGGTCAGGATACATGCACAGAAAAGGATATAAACTTTAAGTCAGTCCTGCCTGAGTGGGAATTTTACAGTTCTGACCACTCTCTGACTAAGCCCCATCTTAAATAGTTAATTTTTCCTGACTAGGCCTTAATCCAAGAAAGACAAAACCACAAAATGCAGTTTAAATATGTAGATTTTTCCATCTGTTGAACAAGATTCCTCTCATCTGAGAGCCTATTAAGACTTGCAGCTCTTTTTGAGGCGTTGCATAGACCAGCCATGTGCATTGTGGTTGGCGATATCCTGAAGGAGAGATTCCAGGGAAGAGGCGGCACTATGAGTCCCATTGAAGGCCCCTAACTTTAACTGAGGAGCCTAAGCTAAGACTGCTGCTCCTGGCTCACTCCAAGTAGTCGATGGAGGGGGAGAGACCATCCCAGAAGGCAATTCATCACTTGAGATCTCAGCCACCCTCTAGAAGAGTATGTCTCTCTCCACTTGGTTACTTAGGGTGCCTTTGGCATTTAGGTTCAGAGAAGTGTAAATTTAGGGACCAGCTCAGGGCTTTGTACCTTAGGGGGGGAGGTTAATGCATGCAAATGAGATTTACTTGAACTATTTTGTCACTGTATTGGCAGAACTTTCATTTGGGTAGTCTTAAATCTAAATAAACTAAGGTTTTACTGGGCACTTGAGTTACCATTCCAGGAAGTTTAACACTGTTTGAATAGAGAAATATGTATTTGTGCTATTATGGCATACAGAAGCTTTCTGATTTTGTTGCATAACCCTGACCCTGTTACACCATTTTCAGGTTTTATTTCCCTACTCAGCATTTCCTCCCCTCGTGGAGCGTTATCACTCTTGATTCATCACCCTCAGTGACAACTCACTCTATTCAGTACAGTTCCTAGTCTCGTACATTTTCTATTCCTTTTTCTTTCTTACCAAAACTTCTCTATTTATTTCCAACCCTGAGTAAATTTGAAATAACTTGAGCTATTCTGGATAAATAATGAAGGACGTAGTCTTTTAAAAAAATCTAATAAAACCTTCTTAATCTCTTCATATATTACTGTAAGTAAATGGAGATTATTTTACTTGAATTTTTTGAGCTGGAGTCTGGGAAGAAAATCATTTTGTGCTGTGCTGAAAATCATCTTTCTCAATCATGCTTGAAATACAGATTTCCTTGACTATAAGCTGTAAGCCACAGATTTAGATCCTGTTGAATTCAAGTAGAGTATAGAGGAGTGGCTGAGGGAAGCACTTGGTGCAGTGTATTTAGAGACTTATACCAGGTCACCCTCTTTCGAAGCAGCAACCGTGATCCTGCAACCACTTAGGCAGGCTCCTTAATCTGCACGAAGGCTCACTGAAGCCCTGATTTCAATTGAAACATTTTCCTGTGCAATACTGTTGGTAAGATTGGGGCCATTATATGGCCCAGCAACTGCTATTCCCTCTCTGTGCTTCAAAATTTCCTGTATTTGTGTTATCAGATAGATAACAGCTTCTCAAGTATAGCTGTTACATGCTGAAAGCCCCCCCATATCCGTCACATAGTAAATTTACATGACGAAAATTATGATTATTAAACAATAAAGTTCTATTACACTCTTTAAAGTATTTTGGACACTCAAAATAGCAACACTTGGGAAAAGAAAGATTATAAACAAGTGTAGGGATTCAAGGTAAGAGTCAAAAAGTAAGACATGGTATAGTAAAATTGAGAAGTTTGCAGATGTCCCTGAGAATGCAAAAATTTGCATCCAAATGTTTTTTTAAATCCAACATATTGACAGGATTTCAATGAGCACATCTGCCTTTTTCTCCTCATTTTCTTAAGAAACCTTTCAATCCAGGAGCATTGCACAGAAGTTGTTCTTAATCCAGGAAAATAATCCAGGCATATCCAAAGAGCTGATGTGGAATCTGAAAGGTGGAAGGATCATTTGCCCTTGGCTCACCTCTCTCTGAAGGTCTTTTCATCCTCACAAAAGGCCCCTTATTTTCCATCTCACTTCCCAGCAAATCCACATCCCCAGTCACTCCAGTCCACCACCATCCTGGCTTCATCCCTAGCATGAAGGTCCTACCCAGCCACTATAACTGGCCACACTCTTCCCTTATCTCAGCATTAAAAAAAAGGAAACGCTCCACAAACACACCCTCTGCGTTCTTTAGGACAAGCAGACATTTGGAGGGTTGCTGATGATTTTTCCAGCGTTGTCCCACCCACTGTGAAAACACAATTGCAAGTGAACAAGAGGTACCGACCAGCTCATGTTGAAACCTGTGATTCATGCAAATAATGCCCTTCCAGAAGTCTGTGAGCTTTAAAAGCACACATGCAGTGATTAAATAGAGCCATGCTGTGAGTGGTTGGCATTGTAAATAGAGAATTTACGGCCTTTCTAGCTATGATTTTTCTATCAAGTCTTCAGCAATGGTTACTCATTCTTTCTTTGCATCTTTCAGTCTGGTTTTATCTCAATGGCTGAAAAAGGCTGGGGAGAATTAAAAACCGGGTCTCTGCTAGGCAGCCTCTCGCAAGCCCACAGGTTGGAAAGCAAGGTGTAAAGTCAGCGGGTGGAAGCATTTGCTGTGTGAGAGGAGAGCTGGATAAAGCATCTCGGGATGTCAGAGATGGGGATGTGTCCACTGCCATCAGCGGCAATTCTAATAGCAAGAAGTACAGCAGAACTATGAACTGAATTCCTCGCCTTGTCCTTTGTATTAGGCAGGTAGAAAAAAATAATTCTTGCCAATATATTTGATGTTGAAGTCTTCTTATCTATAGGGTTTGTTCGGGCAGGAGCCCTGGCAGTCATCAGCGCGAGGATGGCTCTAAGGTGCCACAAGCGCTGACTCGCCAAACGCCGAGGTCAACATGTGCCACGCTGCCCGGCGCAGACACGTCCCCTCCGCCTCCCCGCCTGGCTGGGGAGCTGCAGGCTGGGAGCTCGGCGATGCCACCAGGAGGTTAGGCCACCTTTTCAGCATCTTTTGCCAGAGGTTTTCATCTTTCTCCTCTCTCGCTACGTACAGCGTGACGGTATCAAGCCACCACGCGGTACCTTCAGCTTCATCGCGATCTCCTAGATATTTGCCCAAATGTCAGTGCCCATTAAATTCTCTGCTTGCCTAGCCCTTTCCTCTCTACCTCCTCCATACTCATCCTCAATGCCCTAAGGAAGTCCTCCCTCCTTTCTTGCTTTCCACCATTGCCAATTTTGCTCCTATTTCTCTCAGATTTGCGTAGGAAAGGAAGGGAGGGGAAGACGGGAGAAGCTGCCAAGTGTCCTTGTTGCAGAGGACCCTGCATGAGTGGAAGTTCTTCACTTCTTCAGATGCTTCTTGGCCCAGAGATCCTCCATGGTCCTGCTGGCATGAGGCAGAGACCGTGACCGGGTACGCTCAGCACTACTGCTGCATGGCTCCCACCTGGCGGGGCTCCAGCCACTGCGGCTGTCTGATCCTCCACTTGAATTTTAACTTCTGCAGTCAAACTTGTCACCAAGTTACCTGGTGTGGGTTTATACTCAGCAGCCTTGAGTACCTGGAGAAGTCCCAGAGCATAGTGAGGTCTTTGAAACCCTATCTGGGCTTCCAGCCCCAGGACGATAGCCTTGCCACCGTCCCCCCGTGCCCCCAGCCTTGCGGCCGAGGCGAGCGTTAACAAACGCTGCTTTCGAAACGCTGCGAGGGGCTCAGCTCCCACTGGATTACCCTCAGCAGGTGTCCGAGCACCGAAGATTGCAAAACCTTACCCCAGTCATTCAGAGCATCTGACAGACAAGAAAGATTTCTGAGGCCTTCAAGGATCCCAGTGACTGACACTGCAGAAATCATAGTAAAAACAGAGCATCAACATGTGTATTGCACATGCATTCCTAATATTGTCCGGCACTAGATCAATGTAAATATATTATTTTCCCCTGTTAAAATTTCTGGGACAAATTCATCCTTTTAATGGAGCTATGATGATTTACACCAACTGATGTTCTGTCCCTTTATGCTCTTCTTTTCTTATTTTCAGAACAGCAGGGAAAATTTCACTATTACAAAAAACCACAGATGCTGTTATTAATTTCCTGTAAGTTTTGGGGGCTAGAAGTTGTGTTTGCTTCCCTTTTGCTCTCTCACTCTGTCCTAAGAGCAATCAGAGTAATAGAAAAATATACAATGTTATTATGATTACATCTTTTTTCATGCCTTGCTCTAATTTTTCTTACACTTTTGTTTATAGCTTTCTGGAAGCAGGAATTCTTCTTTGAGCAAGAATCCTTACAAAGAGAAATTATAGTAATCTCACACCTAATGCATCACTGAAGAAGAAAGAGGATTTATTATCCTTCAAGTATCTTTTCACGAAGAATTTATCCCAGCAGGTGGACTTAATCTATGTGGGGTAGGTAAGCATAAAATTTGATCCACAGATTTTAGAGCTACTGTAAAATAACCATTTATGTTGGTACCTTTACTAATAAGTGTTTCGATTTATACTGAAAGAGATTAAATTGAAGTTCCTCTACTTCTTAATGAAGTATACTTTGGCAAATGAGGGTTAAAACTATTCTGTAGCTGGAAAGGCTTATTTCCTTGCACAACATTGTAATAAATTGTTAAAAAATGTTTGCCCTTTTTGTGTTTCCCTTTCTTCCTCCATCTCTTCATTTTTCCTTTCCTTCCTCTTAAATTCTCCTCTAACCTATTTTGCACACACTCTATTAGCTTCACATTTTTTAGATAATTATCTATGAACAGAAATAGCTTAAATCTTTGCAATACTGGTCAAGGATAACATCCATACTCTTGACGAGAGACTCTCTCAGCTCTAATCTCCTTCAATTCTAATTGCTGAATTATTAAAGTTAGAGACGCTCTTGTGCTCTGTCAATACCTACCTTGCTGCTGAAATACCAGCAGCGACAGTGGAGCTGCTGCCAGCTTGTACCATGCCTGACTTGGAGTCATTTGGGAAGGATCAACACTTTCGGATGAGCATGAAGTGACTCCCTTTGTAAGTTTGAACCAGTTAGGGGAAAAATTCTCTGTCTTCCAACCAGTGTGTCCACTATGGAGGCATAGCACTTGCTACTGAATATTCATAGCTCTTGAATATTAAGTGCTCTTCAACTACCCACCACGCCCCCACTCCCCCCCAAAAAAAAAACAACCCACAATTCTTATAGGGAAAGTTGAGCTACTTACCTTACTTGCCTGAGATCTTAAATAGCCTGCTTGTTGATTTGAAAGTGCCTGACAATATATGCAGCCACCTGAGGACAATTACTGACTTTCTGATGTCCAAACAATACTCAGGTGGGCCTAGAATTGCAGCATCTGGGACTGAGTCAAACCTGTTCTCGTAACCAGAAGAGCTGTTCCTAGTTCTGCTCTTGTGCGTGCGCTGGAGTAAAGCACAACTGGAAAGGAAGCCAAAGGACTGAGATGGGGCAATAGTCATGTGTGCCACACTTGGCTACCTGCTCTTGAAGGCCATTACAAGAGCTCAGACTGTACGGCATTTCTAGGCTGCTCTATCTTCACAGTTTGCCACTGATATAAAACAACAGAGGCCAGATAGTGTAATTTGTTTGCCTGATGCCTGACTTTCAGTCCCTTCTGGACCCATTCATGGTAGATAGAACAGCAGTGAGTTGTGATGTCACATTAACTGTAGGTATGGAAATGAGCTTGTGCCATGATGCTGTTGCAGAAACTGCAAGAACGTTCACACCACCTTGCTGAGCTTCTCAAGTGTAAACCAAAGTTACCTTAGTCCTAGCAAAGCCAATGTTTCAATTGCATAGGCTGCTTTGACTTGATTGTTTATATGTTTATTTGCTTTTGAATTAAAAAAAAAGAAAAGAAAACTTCTGCTGGCCTAGCACCAGAGTTTTTTTATGGAACCTATAATCTGAGTCTAATTTGACGTGACAAGAGTCAACTGACCATGTAGCTACTTGGCACCTGCTGAATGCCTCCCCATTAAACCAAATTTACACTAATAAGCAGCACTCATTACCATTCACTGTCATTAGATTAAGTCAGTTACCTGAGACACCTACCAGTAAACATAAATCTTGACAAGATACTTCCCAGTTAAGAGTCAAATTCTTCTTTCTCATCCATTTTCACGGGTCACATCTTTATGGTCCAGCAAACCACCAGGCACGTTGTACATGGGGCTGTTGGATGTTCATGTGCCACCTCTCTTGTTCTGAATCCTCGGGAGAAGGGAGGATACAGCTGTTTGCTGATGACATATGCTGATGTTGAAACTGCGATGGCTTTTTGGCAACCCCATCTGTGCTGCCCTGCATATTGGGGAGCAGACCTCAGGCTTTACTCTTCCCATCCCCGCCATGTGTAGGAGAAAAGTGGGCTCAGTCGCAGAGCTAGCTGAAGCCTTCATTTTCCATTTCCTGTGTTTTTAATGTGTTCTTATTTTGAAAAGAAGTATTTTGATTATATCTATGTTTCCAAAAATACTGAAATATACCTGCTTAGACTATTGTAATATTTCATTTCATTTTTAGATTATTTTTATATTAACTTTAGCACATGCCAGAAGTAGAAATGCATAGTATGATTTATACATTTCAAAGCTGTGTTATGCTGTATTCTGTCACGACATGATACAATTATTAAAATAGTAACATAATTCATTTTATGGTTTATTGGTTTTAGCTTACTGTAAAAATAATTAAGTCTAGCCACTACACAGTACAGTTTGAAATACTGTCTTTTCCAGCTGAATATGTGCCTTCGTTGCATGGTAATGACATTGCCCGACAATCTGCTTGTATTTTGTTTTGAATGTGTCTCCTGTTTGCATTGAAATTAAATGATTTGGCACTTTCAGCAAGAGAATAAGTTAATGTCAAACTTTTGTTTGAACACAAAGTGGAGGCATTTTGATATAGAAAACAAGTATTTAAATATGTATTATGTACCAGCTGCCTTAAATGATTTAAAAAATAAAATAGCACAAAACATAATACAAAATAAAGTAATAGAATGTTTCAGCTATCATTAAATTAATGTTGTATCAAAAATAGCAAGGAACAACTGTGACTTGCTTCATAGTTGAAAATTTATTGATCCTCTTCCCCAGAACTAAGTCCTATGAGAGGAAAAAATACTGAAAACATTAGTTTAGATGCAAAACTTTGTCAAAAGTGACAACACATACTCAAAAAAACCATAACTTTTCTGAAACACTTTTTCTTCCAACTAAAGATTTCCAGGCAGCTCCAAAAAGCTACCCCTATATCTTGATCTGGATAGTTCACACAGAGATGGAAGGAAGCTTTTTACTCTTACTCTTTACTATTATTCTTATGTTTCGATTCAGACATCCAGTGGTACAGGTCCACAGCTCTTTTTTCCTAGGTGACAGCATTGGAGTTGGCACCATCTTTCACCTTCAGCTACTCAATAAACAGATTTGAGACAAAAACACTCATTTCTCAATCAACATACAGCTGAGGAGCTGGCTCGCTTTGGTGGGAGCAAGCAGCTGGAATCAAACACTCGTAAATTGGTCATGCCACTGCAGGAGGGGGTTTGATGAGCCATGGTCACACTGTGACAAGCATGTGGGCTCTGTTCCCGGAGAACTTGTCATATAGTTATAGAATCTTTTGAGTTGGAAGGGACCTTTAAAGATCATCTGGTCCAACCCCCCTGCAATGAGGAGGGACATCTTTCACTAGATCATGTTGCTCAAAGCCCCATCCAGTCAGACCTTTAAGACTTCTAATAACGGGGCATCCACAATTTTCTGGGGAACCTGTTCCAGTGTCTTACCATCCTCACCATAAAAAATTTCTTCCTTATATGCAGGCTAAATCTACTCTCTTTCAGTTTAAAACTATTGCCCCTTGTCCTCTACAAGCACTGGTAAAAAGTTTTTCTCCATATCTCTTGTAAGCCTGCTTTAAGTATTGAAAGGTCGCAATAAGGCCTTCTCTTCTCCAGGCTGAACAACCCCAACTCCCTCAGCCTTTCATCACAGGAGAGGTGTTTCAGCCCTCTGGCAATTTTTGTGGCCTCCTCTGGACCTACTCTAACAGGTCCATGTCTTTCTTGTACTGGAGACCCCAGAGCTAGACAGAATACTCCAGGGGGAATCTCCCAAGAGCAGAGTAGAGGAGGAGAATCATCTCCCTCGACCTGCTGGCCGCGCATCTTTGGATGCAGCCCAGGATACGATTGGCCTTCTGTACACACTACCAGCTCATGTCTGATTTTTTCATCCACCAGTATCCCCAAGCCCTTTTTTACAGGGCTGCTCTCATTCCCTCCATCCCCCAGTCTTTATTGATATTGGGGATTGCTTTGACAAGTGCAGGACCTTGCACTTGGCTTTGGTGAACATCATGAGGTTCATTCACATGGGCCCCCTTCTCAAGCCTGTCAGTGTTCCTTTGGATGGCATCCCTTCCCTCAGCAAATCACCACTCAGCTTGCTATCATCTGCAGATTTGCTGAGAGTGCGCTCAATCCCACTCTCCATGTCATTGATGAAGATATTAAATAGTATTGGTCCTGGTTAACAGCACTCGTTACTGTTTCCATTTGGACATTGACCTGTAGAGTGTAACTTTCTGGATTCAGCCATCCAGCGAATTCCTTTTCCATCTAATCTGTATCTCTCCAATTTGGAGGCAAGAATGTTATGAGGGACCATATCAAAGGCTCTGCAGAAGTAGATGACGTCAGTAGCTCTCTGGATTTGCAGAGATGTGGGAGAGTTTTTATCTTTTGTTCCTTGGACACACTTACTGAGTTCGAGGAATTTTTTTCCATTTATCCAAGGATTCCTATGGGCTGACCAGAGGTACACTGGTCAGATGCACTAAAAAAGTTCAGTACCTCTCAGAAACATTGAACTTAATGACGTGGCATGGGCACTTTTTCCTCCACAGAAACCTTTGATGTGAATATGAAGACCTTAGGACATCCATGGTTTCTAGAGGCAGTCATCATGTTTTTCCAGGTAACCAAGCAGTTCAAAATGACAGACTAAACCTCTTCCCCAGTGACCCAATTAGCACACAGGACCACAGTAATCCTACAACTAAATACAGGCACCACTTGTATACACAAGTTTTAATCCTTTCAAAATTAGCAATAATAATACCTGGCTCCTAAACAGCACATTTCATTAGATCTCTGAACGCTTTACAAAGGATCAGTATCCATCTCACAGCTTTATAGATGGAGAAACAGAGGCACCACAGGGCAACATGACTTGCCCCAATTTACCCTCAAGGCCAGCTGCAGAGCTGGGAACAACAATTCAAGTCTTTCTGGTGCTAAATTTCCCACCTTCTCAAATAAACCAAATGACCTCATTGTCATTGGTAATGAATAACCCATTTATTGTAAGCAATGAATGGAGCATTGCAACACAAATCTGTCATTTTCATCTGTAGTGGATTCCTCTTAGGCTGTCATGAAGTGTCCCTTGAAAATGTCAAAATTTTTACCCAAATGTGTACCCAGGGTTAAAATTCTTTGTATGCAGATGTTTATTTTTAGATATCATCTCTATTGGTTGTTAGTGAATGCTTAACTTTCACAGAGGGTCAGAAGATGTCATCACTGTAGAAAAGCTTTGTATAAACTAACAACTCTGCCTCAGTCTCTTATTTAAAGGGAAAAATATATTGCATGAAAAAATATGCTGAAAGTGTTCTATTGCAAAAAGAGATGACAAATCTCTCTTTATTCAAGCCTGCAGCATGCCATAAAATTATTATTTTTTGAATATGCTGAATGACATACACCCATAGACATATCACATAATTTACAGAGTATGTAAATAGGAGTGATAATGATCTTACATCCTCAGAAAAAAAGCTTTGTTAAAGCAAAGTTAAGCTCATGCATATATCACAATTAAACTAAAAAAACTACTCTGGTTCCAAAAAGAAAACATTGGCATGCATCGAAATTCCCTGTTAATGTTGAATCCAAATTTTTAAAGATTGAACATCAAGAAGTTCATTCTTTAGGTTCTGCAATCAATGACAATCCCCTCCTACCCGACATCAATCTCCACCAGCCATTTAGCTCACAGTAGACAAAGTCCATAGCTTGGCTTTGCAAATCTAGGGTATCACAATCACACATGGACTTAATTTCTAGTAACCGCCTGCTTGTTTTGTGTAATCCGATACTCCTAGAATTCCACCAAGAGGATGTCTTGAACTGCTGGGGGCATGGAAAGCCATTTCTTTAGCTTATCCTCTTCCATCATATTGGAGAAGGATTTCTCAACTATCTTTAGCAAAGTAGTGGAAATGCCATGTGTGAATCAAGCTCATTTGGGACCAACAGGTCCTGGGTCTTTTCTTCTAGAAAAGGACCCTTCAGGATCCTGGACTGACCTGGAGCCTCCTACTCTCTTCACTTCTACATCTGTATGTTGGGCTTTCTAGGTAATTTTGGATCATGAGTCCAAAGGCTTTTTTAAGTTTCCAAATTACCTCCTTGGCTATCTGTGTGCACTGTGGCTGTGTGCACTGACATTGTGAAGAATAAAAGGTGAAGTATTAGTAGCAGCTTCTGCCAAGAGAGCAACTAAAATATGAATACACTTTTGTGGCCTTCATGTGATGTGAAGCAGGAGAGAATCTGCTTCTGTGATCTGGCTGATGATTATTTGGAGTAAGTGAAAAAAATCATGCTGGTTCAAGGATTAGGCAATCCCAGGAGTTCAGAGTCTTTATATTTTCAGGTTTAATACCGTTTTGCTTGTTCAGTGCATTGCTTTTGAAGAGCCTTGAATGGTTAACCAGTTTATGAGACGTTTGGCTGACCAGCGCCATGTCAGCTTGCAAGGAGCGGGGACAAAGGCACTGCAAGTCAAACCAAGGAGAGTATTTGGTATAGGGTGTCATTTGCATTAGTTACTCAGAAGGAACTTCTGGAATTATATCCAGTCCTATTCTAGTCCCTCAGATTTCTCCACTCAAAAGTGTTTCATACTGCTGCAGCTGTCTGCTTTTCAGAGTAATCAGACGATTTTGGACATGGTTGGACCAAGTAATTTTCTATGTTTTGTTTCTGTTACTTGAGTGCATGAACTGTATATGGCTTAGAAGAAAGCATGTTGTTCAGAGTTCCCTTTAAGGGGAGTGGGAGAGGGAGGAAGAGAAGAAAAACAAAAAAACCTTGTCAATGCTGATGGTTTTTTAAAACACTTAGATTTAATTGACAAAAAAGAAGTTATTTTTAAATGTTGCCTTTTGTGAAATCTCTAGTTTTCCTTCAAGCTGTGTCAAGTGGCATAATAAAGTTGCCGCAGACATGAGAGGTCGTAGCAATTTCCCCCAGCTTTTCTTTTCCTTTGTATAGCAGCCCTGGGCGCTGTTAGTTGTGCTCATTTTGTAGCAAAGCTTCTTGCAGTGGGAGGGAAATGGTGGGAGAGCACTTGTGGAACAAGAAAATTAAAACAACAATGGAGTCGTGTTGTGAGGTACAACCTTCTGCCACTGACTCAGCATGTTTGTGTACATGTGGGCGATGGTCCATATGACTTGTATTGACCTAGTTGACTCAATCAAAGAATTTGAAATAAAATGTTACTACCAACTTCAGGACTTCAAGGGGTATTAAAAGTCTTTACCAAGGTCTTGTCCACATTGGGCTGGAAAAGGAAGGAAATAAATATAGAAGCAGGATGTGAAAAAGAGATTTGAGAGAGAATTGTGGAATAATCAGGAATGCTGTTTAGTATTTCTAATTTAATAAACAGACGTGTTTGCCCGAGACAAAACTGGTTAGAACTCCTAATTTCATCATGGCTCAATGTGTGAAATTTTTCAAGGAATAAGTTCTTCAGTTGCCTTGAACTTTATCAGAAAATATGGTCTAGTGGATACCTCTTCTCCATACCAATTAGCAGCAGAAGAAAGTTGGGCAGGGCATCTGGGATGCTGGGCCAGTCAAGAGGGGCATGGTATTAACAAAAGGCAATGAGATGAGCACATGGTATAAGAAAAAATCCTTAGACAGTCTGAAAACATGTTGAAGGAAAGCACCAGGAGACTAGTTCTTTTGGAGATAGTCTTCTTATCCTGCCTCCTTTGGCATCCTGGCTTTGTCCCTTTCAGATCCTGTCTCACTCCTCTCTTCCTCTTTCTGTTCTTCCTCCATCAGAGCGCTATGCTGGTCTGACCTTAGCAGGAAGCACAGAGAGATGCGAGGAAGGGAGTTTGTCCTGTTCTCTGAAATCAGACATCCATCTGTCTCCTGCAGTCTAGGGAAACCCAGAGTCCAACGCACTGCAACAAACCTAAGCCAGGTTGGAAAAAAAAGATGGAAATGAGGCTGTCCTAAGTGGGACCTTTTGGCCAAAATAAGCATGAGTTGGTATGGCTGTGCCCCGTAGTGTTGGTGGGGTGGTGCTTACCCACTCTCCTACAGATGCATGTTTGGGGTAGAGGGCAAGAGGGAAGAAGGGAGAAGCAGACAGCTTAGCCATAGCCTTAAGCTTTGCATCAGCTTCTGCTCCTATGCAGCATACCTGTGGTGGATAGGAAGGCTGGGCCATAGCTGGAGGCATGCAGATAACTAGGTATTTCAGCTCTAAGTGCTGCCAGATTGAGACCTGTCCTCCACATGCCTTCACTAGCAGCTCGCTTCCCTTCCTCACCTCCAAGAGCAATAGGCCATCCAAGTCCTGCTGTGTGATTGCACACTGGTGAGTGGTGGTGCTGGTATCTCGCAGCATTGTATGGGGCAGTAGTTACCCAGAAAAGATACTTCCTTATTCCACCTCTCTTCTTAAAACTTCCTAGCTTACCTTAAGAAAATTGTCTACTGAAGCATACACAGTATATACCTGCCTGTGTCCTTGTTCAGTGAGCATGTGCAAAGGAGGATGTGGGATGTGTGGGAAAGGGGAAGGAAAAGGAAACCATCAGTATGACTTTATCAGCATGAATTTAAAGAGAACAAATTTGGATTAAATACAAAAGTGATTCGGGTAAGGAAGAAATGAACCTTTCATCAAACTTAGACTCTTTTTAGCTGCACTTAGACTCCATTCTGAGCTTTGACTTGGACACCTGAAAGCAGAGGGAGATAGGTTTGTACTGAGTTATATTTGTAAGGTTTTTATTGAAGCTACCAGGATCATATGTTACTTTTTTTTTTTTTTTAATAGAAAAGAGAAACATTGTGGAAATTACTAGGCTTCTAAGGAAGTGCAGCTAGAGCAATATAGTTATCAGCAGATTGCATGCTTTGATTTGGGATTTGGTCTGAATAAGTTAGGTGCATGAAAAAAAAACCACGTGATTTACAGATTTGTCTGCAGTTTGCGTGTTTTGTAAGGTTGACTCATGCACAGCAGATTAGATTGGTTTGGAATAATTACCCTGGAAAGAACATGTTGCATCTTTAAATAGTCTCTCTTTGAAGCAAGACTGTACACAAGTTGGAACTGAAGTAACTGTTCATTCTGCGTATGTCTTGATTAAATGTATCCTTTAGTTCTGTTGACGAATGACCCAAAGCAGGCCATTTATCTTCACACTAATTATTGTTAAGCTTCCCTTTTTTGCAAGTATATTTCAATTTTGATTTTGCTTCACTGAGATGACTGCTGTGAGAGGGCATTTGATATCTACAACTCGAAACTGTGCTATCAAAGGCTCAGGCTATTGGGTTTGTTCTCTGAATGGAAAACAACACACTTAAAGCTGACCTAATATTCTGTAACATTTATACTCTTTCCTCTTCTGCTTTCCCATACAAAATGGGATTATTACTACATACGTGTACTTCAGACTTCTGTACGCCCTTAGATCCTTCCAGCAATTCCCTGGCTTCCATCCTCACCTACATTCTTCCCTTCTATGTTGGGTGGCCAAACAATTGCATTTATTTTACAGTTCTTCTGTTGCAATGGCCGGTTCCTGGACAGAAACCCCAGAGAATATAGACAGGGGCCTCTAGGACTAGATGAACTGGCTTGGCATATGGCTGAGAGCTCAAACCCTGCCAGTTATCATCCCCTACAGATCTCAGCAGTGCTTTCAAGTCACCAGTGAGTTCCATTCTCTCTCATCCCACTTTTAACATCATCATCCTTGGAGACATCTTCATTGACTCTGAAAATACATTCTATTTCTATAAGCAGGAGTCTTCCACCGGATCTCCTCTTGTGTATACGGCATGACAGAAATGTGATGAGGCATTTGAGTTTGATTTTCAGTTTGACAGACTAGTTGAAGAGATTTTTTTCCCCCTTTGTATGATATCATAGAAATGAAAATACATCCCTTTTACTGCTGCTTACAAACTGTCTTTCCATTAAAATCAGAGCCACTCTAACTGACTTTGAGAAGACCTAGAAATTTAGAGAAGAGCAGTTGTGTAGAGACAGTCTTGAAAGAGAGAAGGATCCCTGCTTGGGATCCAAAACATTTGGCAAATTTAGAGCCTGGAGGTGGAAGCCATACATGTTTGCAGTCTAAATCCCCAGGCATGACAGAGTAATCGTGGCAAATTCAAATCCTATATTCAAAGGATTTTTTAGAAAGCAAGGCAGACTGGCTTGGTCTGGATAACATTTGCCCCCTACACCATGGTGACTTTTAATCTAAATATTCAAGGAGACCCAGAATAATGCCAGCCTAAAAGCTTCATATCCTGATTGTCTCTTAAAGGAAAGAAACTCGTGAGACATTTTTCTAAGATAAGACTCACCCTTTGTGCCAGAAGGTGAGAACTGACCTCTGGATACTAGAAACTTCGCCCACAGGTAACTTGCATATTGTATTTGCCCATGAACAGGTTTTCCCTATTTTGAAAAAAATCTCTCATATCTCAGTATTTTCTGCATTTATAAAGTTCTTTTGTTAATGAAAAAGCTTCAAGAGGGGTTCACATACCTTAGAGTAAACACTCAGTGCAAGTGAGGATCAGAGGTGTACGCTTCTATGAAGCTGCCCTCTTCAGTTTTCACTTTATCAAATAAATTAAAGGTGCTTCATCTATACTTATAAGTACATCATTACTTCTAAGTGCTATATTATTATTATCGAAGTGTTCTTACACTGTCACAGAAAGACCTTGACATGCCGTAAATAACTTTGCCTCCCGCTTTGATACTACATAGACTCCTGCAATTGTGTTTATTGTCTGCAGGCATTATGGATGCCTAATATGAAAGAACTGGAGAGCTCACACTCAGAATGAATGGATATACATTCTCTTTCTATTCAAGCTGATTCTCTACCTCAGGGAATGTTTGATACATCATCTTGGGCTTTGGGACTGAAAAGGCTGAAAAGGAAAGGAAAAAAAACCTTACACCGACTCTTTCAGAGCTTATTTTTCTTCACCGCCCTTCAGTAAATGAAGGAGAGGTAAAGCATTATGGAGGTAGCAGTGGCTGAACTTCAACAGCTTCTTAGGTACAGGGTGGCTGCTGAATTATCAGCTCACATGAAACTTTCTGATCACTAATCTTGTACTAAACATTCATATGATTCCTGATAGCTGCTGTCTTGAGCTGGCCAAGACAGCCTGCAAACAGAAGCTGAAACATCACAGTAATTTAGTATTTCAATATCCAGACCAGAGGAAACAAATAAACGTCACAAATATAATCCGCCACAATAAATGATCCAACAGTGGGTCAAACTGCCAAGATATATTAAAGACCACATTTTAATCTGTGAAGTGCGTGTCTGTAACTCTAGCAAGACAAAATCTGTGACAGTGTAAGAGAGAATGCTGACAGGCATGAGTATCTAGATAAGGAACAAAGTAAAGAATGGACAAATCCATAACCTCATCACCTTTCAGAAAGGCTTGAAAATTTTATTTGGCCAAAGAGCCTCTTTCTAGCATTGAAACTTTCATCTGTTCACGGACCTGCAGCCAGAGACTTGATGGAGCCTGTAAGAGCCTTTATTGTATTGCACCTTTTTAGTAAATCACTCAGATATGGGGGACACCAATGACAATATAAAATCCCTAGAAAGAAAGTTTATGTTATTTCCAGCAACAAGAAAACTTTTAAAATACATTCTACAATAATTTGTAAATTATACTGGAACTACTTTCCAGCTACTGAAAATTCAGACATCTCTACAATGTCCTTGCCCCTGTTTCTTTCACCAATCTCTGTATCTATCTCTTCCTCGTAATGGCTGATTTTCTATAACCATCCCCATGTTTGTAGCTTCCATATAAACCAGCCATTGACAGAGAAAAAGGCTGAAAATATCAACATTAGATGTAGGAGAAATATCCATTCTGGTTCTATATATATATATAGCCACCCTCCTTGCCACATCAAGAAAAGGCTAGATGTACAATTGGCAACAATAAAAAAAACAAATGTGTAGGTAGAGAAAATGTGAAAGAAATTGCTTATAGTGACTTCTAGCTACCAGCTCTAGAATAACTTTAAAGTGTAAGAATCATGGGCAAAACCTCCAGGCAATTAGTTTTCTAACGAAGCTTGATACATACAAGAAGGGGATTATATAGCTTCCCTGCTTGTAACTGGGGGCCTGCTGATGACCTGCAGGGTCCCTTCCAGTGCTGTATCCTAATTTGCAACTAGGTTTGTTTCTGCTCAGATAGCAGAGCCAACCCAGGGCTCAAAAAGTTGGCTGGCTCAGATCTGCTTTCCTTTATCAAACAGTGGTTGCAGAATCTTTGTTGTTGCCGAGATGTGAGCCAGGAAGAAATCCCCTTAGGAAGATGAAAAAGGCCACTGTGCTTTCACTTCTATTTTACGTACTGTCTCTGTGAGTCAAAGATACTCCTAGAATCCTCGCTACTGAAATGTATAGATTTATTAGATTATGTATCGGATTGAAATGTAAATAACATAATTAGTTTAATCCCTGTGTATGCAGCTATAATTGCTGTGCCCATCACAAGGGTATCTGCACACGTTGGTAACTGAGTTGCAAGCTAGAATTCATCATCAAAAATGCTGACTTTCAACTGTCGCTCCAAAAGGTGCCAGCAGTTTATTAAGATGTTTGCCTGAGGAAAATCTGAGTGACGTCGTTAGAATTTGGTGGCTCTCCTAGTGACTAATGTAGAGAACAAAACTATTTTTATGTGAATAGAGGATCATTTGCTTTAAAAAGTAAATACACCTGAGCTCCACTGAAAGTAGCCGGACTTTATGGTTCCATCAGACAGAACAAAATTTATGCTGCTCAGAAGTATATTGATCACACTAAATAAATATCTAAAATATCACCTTTTTCAGAGACAAAAGTTTAATTCCATACATTAATGAGGTACAAATCCCTGTTCCAAAAGACTGTAGTAACTTCCTCTGTAATGCTTGCTAGGGTTGTGGTAGGTTTTTTCAGGGGCTTGAATGGGGTAGACTGCAACCCTCTGCATGGCCTTCATAGGTCTACGGAAAATAATTTTAAATTTAAATGGTAATGCACATTATATGATCACCACCACCTAGGCAATGACATTAGTTGCCATAGAAACCTCAGGTTGCATCATTAAGAATTTTAAATGTTGACAGTTGGGAAGCATAGCTTGAAACACTGGGAGAAAAGCGGGGAAGAGGCAGGCTTGGGAGAAGTGTACAAAGCAAGCAATCAGAGGGCTGAGTGCTTTCTGTTGTGCCAAAACTGGCTGGGGGAACAACGGAGGAAACCGATGGCATGCATATATCAAGTGGCTTTTCTGTTTTCCTCTTGGACCACTGAAACACAGGGGGGAAATACCTGTTCTCCACCTTTCTTACTTCTCCCTTTTTCTGGTCAGAAAGCAGGTCAGCACGCCCCTTTGAAACTGCTTACTGATGGTCTCCTTTCACGTTTTAGACAAGTTAGAAGTGCATGTAGCTGGCTGGGGAGCCACATCTGGCGTCTCTGAAAATGGTGGTGTTTGTAGGAAGTTGGTTGTTCTGAGTCCCGGATGTTGCTGTGCTGATTCTGATTACTAATGCACTACACTCTCCATTAACCAGGGCGTTTAGACCACTGCCTTTGCCACAGCATGAAGTGGCCTTGTAAGTGTCAAGAATATCACAACAGTCATTTACAATATGCTTTGTCTCTGTTAAATCCCTCCTCAGCCACTAAATCGAGTATTCACATGGGCAACACAGCTTTTAGAAATACTTTTCATCTAAATAAGAAGTGAGTAAACACAAATTTTGTCCCCAGAATGAGTGATTTCTATTCAGTAAGAATATTCCTGTTTGATCTCTTCTTCTGTAACCCTGCTTTTCCCAGTGGATTCATGGTGAAAATCACGGAACGCCGAGACGAGAGTCAGAGGGAGCTGAATCAGGTGCTCACGTTGCAGCGTTGAGATCCTTATGCCATGCAGTGCCTTCTGGCTTTTTAGCCTTAAAACTCAGTAGCTGTTGCTAACAGACTAGCTTTGGAAAAGGGTGCTGGAATTTGCGTATTTGTCCAGGAAACTACTCTGGAAAACCTTGAAGGAAGTCAAATGCGGCAGGAAAGTTCCATGTTTTCATTCTTTAGTTATTTTACAAACATGAATGCAATTATATTTGAATGCTGTGAACACGTGAAGGAAAAAGCAAGTTCAAAACACAATCTCTGGATGAAGTATGAACAGCTTTCATATTTTCCCACGGCATGTTATGCAGAACCTGCTTTCATTCTTTCTTTCTTCATTTTTTTTGTGTTTCTGCATCTTTCCTTCTATCCATGTTCCAAATACCTGGCTATAGTGCATTCTGGTGAGTTGGAGCCTCTGACTTAACCTACCTCTAAAACTTTCCACATGGCAAGGTAGGGACAGCAACATCAACAGGTTAAAAATCCCAGGCGCCAAAACTGCACTGGCTGTAATGAAATGTCTAGTACTCAAAATATATCAATAAAATGTCTTCCATAAAGTTTCCTGATGCAGCCTTATAATCCATATCAGAGGATGAAGTGTCCTATGTTGCAAACAGCTGGTTTAGGTGCAAGTGTCAGAGTCCCGTGCCCCATTCCCAACTCACGGTAGAGGCAAGGCTCCTTAAGTGCATCAGCGCCTGCGTGTCTTCAGGAAGGTCTCGACACTGTTCCAGCCTTGCTCAGAGCTGACTCTAGCCCATTAATTTAGGACTAGCGTTAAACATGCTTTTGTCTTGGCTTGAGTTAAACAGTGCTCACATCCATTTACCAATTCCCCGAGAAACCAGACACTTCTGCTAAAGGTTTATGGCGAAAGACAGACCCTCTCCTGAGATGTCTGCACAAGTGTTTCCTGTAACCGGCACTAGTCATTTCTAGTCCTACGCAGCTGAAGTCACACTTTATTTTGATGCTTTAGGAATATAAAATACAAATTTCCACCCATGATTTATCACTAATTTGGGATATAAGAATCTAAATGGGACATTAGACAAGCATATTAGTGCAAAGCCTGGCTGCTATGAAATGGCTATTAGAGATTACCTTTTAAAATATATTTTACAGCAGATATGCTCATCTTGTTGTTGAATAATCAATGGCTGCACCTCTGTGTTAAATTTATTAGCATATCTACAAGATGCAAGTGCATTTTCATTATAGAAAAATGTACCGGATGGCTATTTTCAAATTAAGAATAATCACATGGTAAGATATATTAAGCAAAAGGGAATTGATAGTAGCACTGATGTGTCACATACACCGCTATTGGGTTTTGCATTAGAAAGTATATTTCTTTGCTGTTGTTTTTATTAAACACACTAAATTGCCTCACAAGCATATGCATTTCTATGAGTCCTATTAGCAGAAAAAATCTCCTCCAGTCAGAAGTAATTCTTGACTTTGGGGTGTTTGTAAATAAACTATACAGAATTGAATCAGAAAATCAGGAATTTCATGCTATTCCTACCAGACAAACATATAATGTGACTAAGTCAACATATTCTACCATAGGCAGAAATGCGCCGTTCACTTGAATAACTGAGGACTTAGACGAAATTGTTCAGATTAAAAGCTAAAAGAATAAAACAATCCTATCAATTGTTTGTTGTTAATAATGGTTAAAGATTACCATGGAAATGTAATATACAGAATGAAGATGTGTTTCTCCTCAGATTCTGCTTCAAAACTCTACCAGTCTCTGGCAGTGAAGTGACTATGAGGAATGGCCACATCAATGTGTCTCATGTCCTGGTCCAGCAACCCCTTGGCTATGCACAGCATCTCTCTATGAGATCTCCAAGCTTCTCACATCCAGGAAGTGGATAGCGTGACTCACATGACAGCACTGGCCTAAGACATGGTTCACAACACCCATATCCAAAGACCAGTGTGAAAGTGGTCCTTCAGCTGGACATGTTGAGCCCACTGCACAGGCACATGGTTTACACCACCTCGTGGACCCCTGACAAAGCAAGTCTCTGGACCTGGGTCCTGTGGATCCATGCATTTTAACAGCCTGGCCTTTTGTGCCTAGATTGCCTTGGAGACCAGGCAAGAACATCTCCTCTCTGGTCTCTTTGAGCAACTAGCCCAAGGAAGTATCCTAGAAGGAGTCCTAGATACCTTTTCATATTAATAGGCAGGAGGTTTCCCAATTGGCTTAGTAAGCAAGGTCTTTTTGATATGTGTCAGACCTGCGTCTGATATGAAAAGATGCAAATGACAATGGATGGTCTATACATCAATATTTTATCTTTTTTCAGTTTTGTTATAAGGCAGTGAGGAAGTGTGGACTAGACTTCAGGGTTTGCTCCTTGACAGCAACTTCTCTCTCTTGCTGTTTGCATTTGACAACAGAGAAGCAGCAACAGCGTAGTGGGTTGTGGGGTGGGATTTTTAGCAGGGGAGGATGTATTACAACATGTATATTAGGGCTATTCATAGGAGCTCTAAGACACCTAGGAACAGTCTCTTGATATTACTGCATCCCTTCCAGCACTCTCTGTACATGTTTCCTACATATTCAGACTGAAGAAACCTTTCTTTGGTGTCTGTACAGCACCTAGTATGATGAGATCTCCTCTCATGGACCATGACCCTAGGTCTATGGGCATGTAACTCAAAGACATATTGACCCTTGAGTCAATGCATGCACAGCAATATCACCTGCACTGTTTCCATTACAGGAACCATGTCCAGACAGGCTGAAGGCACTTCAGCTGGAAGGACTCTCTGTTTCTCACCACTATATAATGAATATCACGACATTTTCTATAGTGGTGTCAAGCTGATCTTCTAGGTAATGATCTTGAATGATCTTGAGATCATTCAAAGGACACCGTGAGGGAGCTGAGGATGCAACTAACTCCTTGTGGGCACGGTGGTTACTGAGATAATGCTGCATACAGGATATCAGCAGGAGGCAAGCGCTACTGCAATGGTATGTGTAGTTTGTCTGACCCATGGATGTCAGTGGCACTGAGTGGGAGGAGAATATCCACATATCTCAAGGAACAGAGATATTGCAGAAGATAGAAGACTCATGCACACACATCTACCATGTCTGACATGAGTGCCAAGATCATGGGTTCATGAAAGGCAGGTCCTGCTTGACCAACCTGATCTCTCCTTCTATGACCAGGTGACCCGCCTAGTGGATGAGGGCAAGGCTGTGGATGTTGTCTTCCTGGACTTTAGTAAAGCCTTTGACACCATCTCCCACAGCATTCTCCTGGAGAATTTGGCGGCTCGTGGCTTAGACAGGTTTACTCTTCGCTGGGTAAAGAACTGGCTGGATGGCCAAGCCCAGAGAATTGTGGTGAATGGAGTTAAATCCAGCTGGTGGCCGGTCACAAGTGGTGTTCCCCAGGGGCCGGTCTTGTTCAATATCTTTATTGATGATCTGGATGAGGGGATTGAGTGCTCCCTCAGTAAGTTTGCAGACGACACCAAGTTGGGCGGGAGTGTTGATCTGCTGGAGGGTAGGAGGGCTCTGCAGAGGGATCTGGACAGGCTGGATCGATGGGCAGAGGCCAACTGTATGAGGTTTAATAAGGCCAAGTGCTGGGTCCTGCACTTAGGTCACAACAGCCCCACCCAACGCTATAGGCTTGGGGAGGAGTGGATGGAGAGCTGCCCGGTGGAAAGGGACCCGGGGGTACTGGTTGACAGGCAGCTGAACATGAGCCAGCAGTGTGCCCAGGTGGCCAAGAAGGCCAACAGCATCCTGGTCTGTATCAGAAATATGTGATACATCCTGTACTTGGCAGTAGTGAGGCCACACCTTGAATGCTGTGTTGATTTTTGGGCCACTCACTACAAGAAGGATGCTGAGGTGCTGGAGTGTGTCCAAAGAAGGGCAACGAAGCTGGTGAAGGGTCTAGAGCACAAGTCTTATGAGGAGCAGCTGAGGGGACTGGGGTTGTTCAGTCTGGAGGAGGCTGAGGGGAGACCTTATCGCTCTCTACAACTACCTGAAAAGGGGCTGTGGTAAGGTGGGTGTTTGGTCTCTTCTCTCAAGTAACAAGTGATAGAACAGGAGGAAATGGCCTCAAGTTGCACCAGGGGAGGTTTAGATTAGATATTAGGAAAAATGTCTTTCCTGAGAGAGTGGTCAAAGATTGGAACAGGCTGCCCAGGGAGGTGGTGGAGATCACCATCACTGGAAGTATTCAAAAAACATGTGGACTTGGCACTTCAGGACATGGTTTAGTGGGTGTGGTGGTGTTGGGTTGATGGTTGGACTTGATGATCTTAAAGGTCTTTTCCAACCTTAATGATTCTGTGATTCTAAGTGATAAGTGAGAGCAAGGACTATGAATGGTGACTCATGAAATTAGGCTGAAAGCCAGGAAGGTCTTGTAGGGGAACATCACGTGAAGCTGTGCCCCATCAATGCTGTGGCACAGCAGGCATAATTGGGCGTCATGTTCTTCTGAAATCTGAGATGACATCTAGGGTGTGAATGATGGAAGAGAATGATGGCCTCCCAGAACTTTTTGCCAACGCCAAACTGACAGTGTGCATGATCTTGCAAGAGGCAATCATTGGGAGTGATCTAACAGAGAAGTATAGAGATACCAGTAGCAACTGAGTCCTCTGAACAGACTCAGTCTGGGGCCCTGACAGCACTCTCTTGCAGAGGGCCAGAGAAAAAATGCAGTAGTGGGAGAATAGATGCCATCTGAGTTGTATGGCTGACCCTGTTATAGATACAGGCATTCCT
>NW_010527139.1:29500-30436 GCF_000687285.1 Phaethon lepturus
CTGTTCCAGGCAGGAGAGCTCTTGTACTTGTCTCTGCCTTGGGAAGAAGTTCAGTTCTCACACTATTTTTTTTCAGTCCGTTAATGAAAGTGCTTTCCTAGGGTGCAAAAAGTACAAGGCAACAGGACATAATAACATGTGTTAGCAGTCTCTGATATTAATAGTACAGATTGTCACATGATATGACACTGATTAAAGTGGGCATGGATGCAGGTCTCCCTTTCTTCTGGGAGGCACTGTTCCCCTTTGCAAACAGAAAATAAACACAGCCCTTCCAGAGCATGAATGCCAATAACTGTGAAATTTTGATTAAATAATAGATATGTGTTCAAAAGCACTTTTTATAACATGTGATTAAGAAAGATAACTAGACATCCTTACAGCTATAATGATAATAATTACCACAACACATAAAGTGTAGAATATGACACTGGAAAGGCCACTATTAACCTTTCCAAGGGTTATTTTTTGGTATGTTTTTGACACTATGGACAGCAGTGTTCAGAGAACTAAATAAAACTATAGCTGTGACAGTTCTTTCCAGCCATTCTCTGGTATGTTAAAGAGGAGGTGCAAGGGGGAGTTAAATATCTTCTATTCAAAACAGATGTTTGTTTAATATCAAACAGCTGGGTAGTCCTAGAAAGACTTTTTTGATAAGATTTCTGCAACTCTTGGTAATTCAGAAAACTGACAACAGTGCTTTCCTGTTTAAAATTAGGCTATAAATAACAGCTCCATGCCTCAGACCAAAGACTTTTTTACTTCTGGCAAGCAAATTTCCTGTCTCTAAAGTGTGATGCCACATTGTCCAGCAGATCACATACATTATCAGATAATGCTAATCCGTGAATTCCATGTTATGACATCTCTGTGCCTTGCAGCTCTAGTGGAGAATTACAGACCATACACGATTGATTATAAAAACTGAACCGC
>NW_010527139.1:30467-34113 GCF_000687285.1 Phaethon lepturus
AGAATTACTTGATATTGAAGGGCTGGATAAATAGGTTGGGGAAGACAGAAAAGATTGGCTGTGATGGAATCAGGTTTTCCAATAACAGAAGCAAGAATGGGTAAATTCCAAGAGTCTAAACATGAGACAAAGCAGAACACGTGAATACAGTGAATAGGTAATATTGGTACAAATCACCTTAAAGATGCCTGTGACTGAAAAAGGGAGAGCTGGCTCTGGAGCTTTGTAATCCACCTGTAATAGAGGCTGGCCATTGTAAATCAGTCAAGCTTGCAAACATGCCACCGATGTTAAGTTCTGCTTTTTATATGATAAAAAAGTCTCTATTAGTCAGAGTCTTCACAGCTGCAAAAATCATTTTGTACGAAGGCAGGAAGATGCCATTATTTTAAATGATGGCATTGCAATGTGATAGATGGTGTGAAAGAAGGCTGTAAATTATAGGTCAGTCCTCTCTGCAGTGTCCTGCAAACAACATAGGCAATCCAGTAGTCCAAGCTGCTCAGGATAGTGTTTTTAAACACATTAATTATATCAAATTGAAGTAAATACAGCTAAGCCAAGATTTCTTGAACAATTTATTACTGAAAACACAATTAGCTGGAGGCATTTGGAGGAGTTTTGTGAAATCAAAGGCTGCACTGCAACTGAGAGTAAGTTTTCAAGGCGTCAACTCATTAATAGCAGAAAATGGATGTGCTGCTGCAAGGCACCAAATCAGAAGTAAAAATATGGAACTTGTTACTGTGACTTCAAGAACAAATTCTAAATGTTAGGATATTTCCAAGCAGCTGTCACCAATGCCCTAACTTCTTTCTTAAAGTTGAAACTCAGATCCCTTCTACCCAAAACTGATGGTCTTTGGGGCAGATTAAGCAGCTAACATGTACAGCTGTTGGGTTCAAATCTCTTTTGGCAACAGAGTTATCCTGATTTTTCAGGATTGTTTTCCTGACTCTCATTTCTCTCAATTTCGTTATCATTTCTCAAGTTAATCACTTTCTGCATCGTGCTGGATGCATCAAAAATAATTCTTACAGGAATAAGGGCACGTTAGCCAAACTCAGGCCATAAAAAAGAAACCTGTTGCTCTCATCCATGCCACCCTGGGAACCATGTACTCTGGCATCACAACTTCTCTGTGAAAGGAGCTGAGAGTTCAGTCCACAATAGCTGCTGAAAGGAGCAAACAGCAGAGGCAGCAAAATGGTCTTTACCCAGCGGAGCAGGGCCTGACACTCTCTGCAGGGGAGAGCAGCTGCGTAGGTACAAAGGAAAAGCATTTTGCATTAAATGTCTGTGGGTAGCGAGGATTGAAACCACCATTCCCATGTTAAATCTGCAACAGTGTCCCAAATATCCATGGTTCCATGAAACTTTTGTCCTAATAAGAATAATAAGAAAATTTAAACCCAACTGACCCACTAGTATCTGAACCTCACTATGCAGAAACATAGCAGGAGTCCATCCCTGTCCACCCCAGGATTCGTATTAATGTACCTCATGAGTTTCACTGACTTGATGTCAAAAGCCATTTGAAGTGAATGCTGTTACGGGTCTGAAGAAGACTTCACCTGGATGTTCAAAACAGTCTTGAGGTAAAGAATCATCTTCATCCTGTTCATATACTCCCTGTTGATGTGGGCTCTTTGTAAACTGAAAGTAAAAAATCACTTTGTGTTCTGTCTGCAGAAAAACCTGGCTTTCCATTAAATTTTGGTTCACACATCTGAGGTTGTTTGAAAAGAGGACTTACTTAGGATTCTCTGATTTAGCTAGAGGCATGTAGAATAATAGAATAGTTTAGGTTGGAAGGGACATTTAAAGGTCATCTAGTGCAACCCCCCTGCAATGAGCAGGTTGCTCAGAGCCCCGTCCAGCCTGACCCTGAATGTTTCCAGGGATGGGGCATCTACCACCTCTCTGGGCAACCTGTACCAGTGTTTCACCACCCTCATTGTAAAAAATTTCTTCCTTAGATCTAGTCTAAATCTGCCGTCTTTTAGTTTAAAACCATTTCCCCTTGTCCTATCGCAACAGGTCCAGTTGCAACACAACTGTTAAAAAGTCTGTCCCCATCTTTCTTACAAGCCCCCTTGAAGTACTGGAAGGCTGCAGTAAGGTCTCCCCGGAGCTTTCTCTTCTCCAGGCTGAACAACCTCAACTCTCTCAGCCTGTCCTCATAGGACGGGTACACATGTTAGACTTTAACCCACCCAGTCTAAGCCAAATATAAGCCAAAGTCCACATTGACCATGTTGCGTGTATGACACAGTGTCCAGACCAGTAAGTTCACCTGAGCATTAACTGAGAAGAACAGCATATTTTCCCCTTGAGCATGCTGCCTGAGCAAGAGAGCTATGTAATTTCTGAAACACAGGTTTTTTGCATCCAGACAGCTGGGAAGGTAAAGCAAAGCTCATCTGTGTAGACATGGATCCTACTTCATTTAAGGTTATATATTGTCATCTGTGCTGCTTCCTCTCCTGCATTACAGTGAAAGCAGAGGTAACAGGATTAAGGAATTTTGCCTTCCCACCCTCAGATGCATTTAAATGAATCAACCCAAAAGAGAAAATGTTCAGTACTTTGTTTTTAATTCCTACTGACTTTCACTGTTCTTTCCTTTCAGAATAGATTCAGAAATGCTAATATAATTCAAGAAAATCATAGGACTGCCTCTGATGACTTTGAGTAGGAAGTACTAAAAGTCTCAGGCAGGCCCTGATAACACTACATTTATTTCATTATTTTGTTGATGCACTAAGTTCTGTTATTAAACCCCAGCTTATCTCCGGCTCTGGGGTCATGGCTTTGCAGGTTTTATCTTAGTCTGATTTGCCAAGGAAATTAGAGTTACGGTGTTCCCCAAATTTGTGTGTGTGCTCATTTCTCTTTGTAACGTTGGAACTCAGTGGCCAGTTTCAAGCAAAATTACCTAAGAGATTCTATCAATCAGCTATACTAACTTTTGATAAGTTTTGTGGAAATCGTTGATCACATGGAGGAGTGAAACTCATATTATTGCCCTACTATTGAAAAGGATGCAAACTGATCTCACCGTCATCATTAGCTACAAGCAGCAGATAGAAGGTTAGAGACATTGCAAGTGTCATTGGTGGAGAAGTTTCAATTAAAGCTCATATCTTGTTACGTTGGGACAACCCAAGTTGAAAACACGGGGCCAGGACAGCAGCATTCAACTTCTGCTGCTCTCTGAACTGCTTGGTGTTTGTCAGCCATAAGTTTCTGGGCTTCTTGAGTTTAGAGGGAAATTTTCAGAATTACAAAGAGTCACCACAGACGACTGGTGAGGTTCAACACTTAAAGCTGGCCACACTCTGCCTGTAAAGCTACACAGCCATACAAAGAAATTGTGTGAATTTCGTGGGTTTCCTCTTTTTTCAGATTTAAGTTAAAGATGCAAATACCTTAGGTGACAAAAGGAAACCAAGTAAAAATAGTGTCTTTACTTATCATGAGAACAGGACTATATCCTACCTTTTAAAACACTGAAAAAAACTGAGGAAAGCATAGAGGAAACAAAACTGAAAAATGGCACAAGATTTGGCAACCAGGTTTTGTGATGAAAAGGTAAGGATTGACCTTGCTTAGAGTACAGAAGGAAAATGGAAGAGGGGTTTCT
>NW_010527139.1:34144-55438 GCF_000687285.1 Phaethon lepturus
TAGTAAAAAGACCACTAATCCATGAAGTCACAACAAAAAATAACAAGTATAAGCAAATGATACCTTGCTTTGAACACAGTATAATCATACCCTGCACAAATCCCTTTGTGTCATGTTTCACTGGCAACTCTGAAAACAAGAAAGCCAGAAAAAGCAGATGAAACTTTTGTCCCAAGCTTGGTTATTGTTAATACTTCTCTGGCCTAGTCCTTTGCTCACTTGCCCAACGGTCACAGTCCATCCCCATATACATTCCAATAGGACATAATAGGATACTCGTCCCACCAAAGCACACATACTTTCTACTTCCGCGTATGTATGGGTTCTCCTCGCTGGTTTGGGTTACTCCGTGGTGCCATGTGGGAGTGTCATACACTCAATTCTCAGATTAGGTGAGCTGGTCTCATTAAAGCAGCCCCCTGCTACTGCCCAGGTTCTTAGATACGTCCCTGCAATTTATACATGGAATGAGGATGAAGCAGGTAAAGATAGCAAGATCTGGATACACAGAGATGACTACAGATTGGAACAGTTATTTGGATAAATGGATTAATAAATCATTAAATTAATCCAATCATAATGCAGGGGAGAGGACTATATTAACCTTTAAAGGTCCCACGGAAACAAGGTGTTCTATAGAACGCAACAGAGTTGAGGAAAATTATGAATTACATGGTTTATCAAATATACAGACATATAATTTATTTTTCAAATATACAGTGATGGTGATGATTATACTATGTACTTACGAAATGCCCCTTACGAAATCATTGGTGCCTATTTGCAGAGGTGCTTCACAGACAGCTTTCAGATGATACAAATTACATTCAGGAGCCAACTGAAGTAAGCTGAACAAACTGGATATATGGCAAGGATTAATTACGGAGATTTTCTGAATTTCACTGGTCATGCACCCATGAGATGGCAAAGCATTTTTTCATATTTGACAAAGAACACATCATTTTTCACTGATCTGATACCATAAGCACACAGAAGCTGCTCTGCTGTCCAAGAATGAAACATCCAATATGCAGTTTAAACTGGAAACTTCTAAGTGCACGTATAGAAACTTTAGGCAGCCCCATAAAAAGCAAATCCTGAGAAATAAAGAGTAAAAATTAGCCTGGAATTATTTTCATGTTCTCACTGGTTTCAATTCCGACCCTCTGGAGCTGCTAGAGATATTGCCACTGCCGGTACTGAAACATGAGAAGACATCAAGCTGATCTTGAAATATTACCACTGATTTCCTGATGTGAACTCCCTGACTTCATGAACATGAATAGAATTTGGCCATGTGTGTTTAAGCTGCTTTTGAAATTTCTGAATCTGAGATTTGCTTGAAAAACATGTATATACACATATACAGGCGTATATCTCAATTATTAGTGGAAAAATTTGCTTTTTTGGCAAAAGTCAACATGGTGAGAACTTTCTGTCTCCTTCGTCATGCTAAATGGTAAAATGTCCACATAAAGTATATCAGTACATGCCAGGTTGTGGCATTTCCAAGAAATTGTACAGGTGTTTTCCCCAGGCAGGATGGAACAGCAGCCCTCTCTATTCTTCTTCGCTGTCCCGCAGGTCAAATTTCAGCCCCTGAAAGTATGTTACACAGACAAAGTTATTGTTGGAAAAACAGCTCTAACATAGGATTTCTGTGCTTAGTGGAAAAGTTTTGTGTTGTCTAATCCCAAAGGTTTAATAGCCAGAGATCCAAATAACCAGATGGGCACTATCACGTCCGAAGCATGTACCTGACATGTAAAAGAATTTGGGCGGTATTTTCTTGCTAGAAAAGCAAGCCTAATTTTCACAACTGCCTTTTGTGGACTCCAACAACATTTTTAAAGAACTGTACTGTTGTAAAAAACAGTATAATTCTTCATGACTAGTGAGCCTGCCAATTTTCGGCCAGAAGTCATTGATGAGATACCCGACCTCCTGCGCAGCAGAAGTCACAAAACCCCAAGCTGTGCAGCTCTGCTGCTAGCACATAACTTGTGTTATGTTATGTTATGTGCACGTAACTTCATGCCCAACACGCTCTTAACAGCATACCTTGAACATGTAATTCAGCAGTTAGATGTTGCGCTATTAGACAGGATTTTGCTCATATATGTAGGAGATGTATTTGCTAATATATAGAGGAGAGTATAAACACTCTCCCATATGGTAATGATTTGCATTTCTAATCACAGACTATAAGTACTGCCTGGGTCGATTGAGGTAGCTTTCTTACAAAGCAAGAGCTGAAAGCCTTCTGACCTGAACCACGGTTTTGGAGAAACCCTGGAGTTAGTCTGGATACAGACAGACCCCCAAGGGACTTGGTTATTTGCTAAGAACAGTCCTGGACACTCGACTGTGTGAGATTCCAAAAATATCATGTAGCATCAAACTGACTTAAAATTTCCATTGGGGACCTACTGCTCCCTTGTCTAAGATATTTGTAACAAAACAACAACAGCAACAACAACAAAACTCTACCCGAAAAAAGTCCTGCAGGGATGACTAAGTTGCGTCAGTTCTCCCAGAGGTATAATGTATACAAATCAAATCAAAATATAAATCATTCCACCCTGTTGTGGGGTTTATGCACAGTTTCTTTTAATAAAATATGCAAATATTTTGCAGTAAATTGATTTCCCAGTTTCAGTTCTCTTATCTCCATATTTATTATTCATGATTCTTCTACTCCCCTACTTGAGCAGATGAAAAAAAAAAAAGAGGGAAAAAAGCTGTGTAGAGTTCACTTGCTTTTAGGAACTAGCTTTATTATTGTTATTATTAGCACAATTTTATACTCCTAGGAGTGAAAGATAAATGTAGATATTACTTCTAATCTCAACCAAAGCTAAGAGGTAATACAATGACACCCTCTTTAATGCAAATCACTGCAATAAATGACTACATAGCCCAAGTGCTCTACCGCATTACAAATTGTAATGAAAGTTTGAATTGCTGAGCAAAATGACTGTTGTTTAACCTGTGACCAAGCTGGATGGTATCAGTTCTGTTGTTAAAGGTGTACACAACATGACTGTACAGTAAATAAACACAAATATTTCCGATATCTAAAATTGTTTCTAAATAAGGTTTCTGGTTACAAAAAATAATAACATCTTTTTTTCCTACAGGAAAACAAGCAGCTAAAATTACTGGTCAGTTTTGTATTGCATTAGGCAATGTATGTAATCGTTGTTTCCCATCACTATGTGATTGACAAGTTCTGCAGTGGAGAATCAAGATGGATAAAACCTGGGTGCACTGCTCTGGTTGCTGTTGCTGGAGGTCTCAGTTGGAATAAAAGACGGAAAGACGAGGGAGCCACTGAACCTCAGCGCAGCAGAGCAGGCGCAGCTCATGACATGCCAGGAGAAGGTCAACGACAAAGGAAAGAAAAGGGAGAATGAGATTCTGAAACGAATCAAATGTTAGGTTTCAGTCCTATATAGGGAAGACCTTACTACACCACAGGTAGTTTAAGTACAACTTACAAGCATCCGCTCCAAGTAAGCTCCATTTCTGCCAGCTTTACACAAATGGAGCTACTTTCAATGTAATTAGACGTAATGATTTCTTCCCGTTAAGAACCTCAGTGGATTCCAGGTCTCATTTTTTAAAATGGGTCTGTGGTTTAGCAATCCAACTGGCTTTTGAAGGATTTAAAGGTTTTATTTCTTTACAAATAAAGAGCCAGGCCTGCAAATATTCCAATAAGAATTATAGCTGAGTAACAAACCCTAGATGAAAAGAAAGATTTTTACAGATATTCTAGGTTTATCGGACTGGCTCAAGGATTAAACTACATTTTCTTCTGACAGTGCACTGCCTTATAGGAGCTTAGGTGACTGTAACCATGAATTCTGATCTTTGCAGAAACAACATTTTCATCTAAAAATTCCTCAGAAGAAAAACTCCCAACAAGACCCTAAGGTGGGCTATTTGTGAGAAGGGGGCTCTGCAAGGTTTGGCCCAAAGCGCTGAAGATCAAATTCTCTCTCAAGTCAAAGAAATTGTGTCAGCACAGAATCTGGCCTTAGGTATCAGTGGTGAAAAGAGACTGCACTGCAAGTGCATTGGCATTGCAAATCAGATGGGGAAAGAAGGAAAACTTCGCAAAAAGACCTTAGATTTCTTTCTAATCATTCCATTTCTTCTCTGCCAAGAACTGATGGGGTTTGTCTCTGCACTTCAGCATCAGCCTTCACCTGGCATAAATCCCTTGCTTTAAATGGAAGGACACCATTAAACTATGGGTGTTTAATGGGAAAACATGGGAAGTCACACTCCTATCTCTGGAAAAGACTTGCAGGTTTATTCAGCGGTAGAATAATCCTCTTTGTAGCCTGACAACAAGTTATTTACCATAGGCAGGTGTTTTGATTTTTACTTTTTTAACAGGCAAAAAGATGTTTTTTCATCAGAGAACCTGACACACCAGTAGAAATTATGACTGGCCACCTGCTTTTTCTCTACAGTCTTACTCAAAGAGCTCCTAAGTTTTATCTTCTCTGCAGTGGTACACACCAGGTCCTAAAGCAGAGGTCAGGCACGGCAGTGGGTCAGGGAGGAAGAGGCTCCAGCCTGCTGGGTTTCTTAATGCGGTCAGATATTGCTCACTGCTGCTTGGCTATATCCAGCACAGAACTTTTTTTTATTATTATTTTATTAAGATGTAAATTAAATTTAAAAAACTCTGCAAAAGAAAAGTCTGCTTGAAAAAGTTTGTTCATGTTGCAGAGTATTATCTGTAAGTCCTCCAGCTAGGCTAAAAGCCTATCCCACTGCTCCTTGGGATTTCTAGTGAATTAATAATGTCACTGATGAATATTCAAAAGTAGGCAGCTATTGTGCCTCCAAGCACATAATTAATTATTCATTACACATTTTTATTCACTGAATTAAAAAACACAGGGTGCTCTGGGAAATGAAGTGTACTTCACTGCAGGGGCATGAAATTCTACACTGCCCCTTTAAGGATTATTACTCTGTATTTATAGTTGCCAGGGCAACATAAATGCTGGGCAATTAGATCATGGGTTGTCCCTGAAGACTGATGGGATAATAAGCAGTAGTCAAGTATTAAGTTGACCCAGTAAATGTCCCACATGAATAAACCTGGGCTAGGACCACAGCTGGCATCTTTCAAATAAAACTTTTACATTAATATAGTTTAAAAGGTGCATTTATCCGAGAATTGAGCATGCATCCACAGTGGGAAGGCTGCGGAAAGGGCTAATACCACTTCCCGGTGGTGGTCCGCAGGCTTTGTTCCTCAGGCCGGGCTTTGTGCGAAGTTAGGAGCACACTGAGCCTCTAAAAAGCTCAGAAGAAGCGGGGGGAGCCCCATGTTTTCCTCCTGGCAACCAATATTCTGTGTCAGTAAAAGGGTTTGATTTTTTTCCCTTAATTATTTTGCAAAATTCACCAGAGGGGGAGAAAATCAGTCTTGTTCTGGGCTTTAAAAAAAACAGGTTTTAAAATAAAAAAAAAAGACAGCTATTTAACTGGGTATACTTTTGCCTTAAAATCAGTTAGACAGAAAAATAGTGCCAAGCGAAACTCTGAAAATTATTACCTGCGAAAGGCTTGTGTTACCAAGGGCATTTTTTCTGGATGGTAAAGAGTGATCTAAAAATATTGAATGAAAAGGACCAGGGATATTCCCCTAAACTACTTTTTTCTGTTCTGTTGCAAATATCAACTTCAGATTGCTGCTGGCTACTGGCCATCCCTTTTTTTCACTGAATTAATTTTCTGCAAATCCTTCCACATAATTTCAGAAATTTAGCTTTCTCTCAAAACTATTTTCAAGTTAAAAAAAAAAAGCAAACTGTGGAGAAACACCCCCCCATTATTCAATTTTTCCCCATTAATACTTTTTTTTTTTTTTAATAGATGCTTTCCACTATCCCCACTGGTGACACAAGGTGATGGTTTTATTGTGCTTTTAGATCACTAATTTTGTAGAGGAAAATGGGAAATCATAGCTTATCTCTGCCTGCAGACACTTGGCTATGCTAAAGCATGAAATAGTTCTCAGTTAGAGATACAGTAATGCTTTCTATAGTCTTGTAATACAGGGAAAAAATACAATTCCCAGGAAGCATTATACATCCCTCAGTGTAAGAGAAAGGACACATTTTATCAGTGAGTGTGTGTGTGCATAGATTTGTCCAAACATATAGATACACATCAAATTGCCATAGACAGCTGAATGCACTTGCTCATTCATTAAAATTATGTTTATATATAATGAAATTACTAGCTTTGTGATGAAAATATTTTAAGAAAGAAAGTGCTCAGACACAATTTTTCTACGATAGTATTATTTGGCAAAATGTCCCTAGCCTTCGACAGGCTACACTTTTAATTATTTGGGGCATAATTCTAGCTGGCAGGCAGAGAGGTGTACCTTTCTCCTACGGCGGAAAAGGAGGGGCACTGTAAATTTCTGAGGGGGCAAGCTTGCCCGGACCGCTTGGCCAGACACTGGGTAGTGCGGCTTTGAGCCAATAAGACTTATGTGCCTAAAATTAAGCATGTGCTTAATTATTTTTTATGTGATCAGATGCTGAGAGTTGAACAGCTTATCAGACTGAAGTCTAAGTCTGGTTATGGGTATGGGTCGCCCTTATCATCACCCTTCCTGACCCAGGATGTGGGTCACTCTTACCATCCCCCTTATCAAGGTATGGGTCACCTTATCATGAGGAACAGCATCCTCATGTGTTCAGGCAGGAATTCGTTCAGGAGATGGAGCAGGGGCTGCTCCTTAGCATAGCCAAAAAACCCAACCTGCAGTACTCAAGGACATTCACCTTGTCAGGCCTTTCCTCCCCCACATGACGAACCTGTGGGGATAGCAAACCCTAGGATAGCACCTCTGCTGCTTTTATTACTTACTGTTGAGTCTTGTGTGTATTTTCCAATGACAAGTCAAGAGGTACACAGTAATATTTCTAGGTACAAAATATATTCATTTTCATACTTATAAATATGGATGTGGTTATATTTTATATATGTGTATACAGACACTAAAATGGAAAATGTCTAGAGCAAATTAATTCGGTTGCATTTGTGGATTTGAAATATCAGCAAAATATCATTTCTAGCAATTATTTTTAGCTACAGGTAAATGATAGAGGACTGGCTGCTTCAGCAGCTTGTATCTGTTTATTAATTACAAGAAGGCAAAAATTTGACAAAAACAATTGAGATTTCTTTCATGGCATTGTGAATCACAGGACAATCTCCTGCAGAATTGGCTATTAATTCTCCACTTGGACATAGTCCACAAGAAACCTGACAAAAATCACCCACAATGGATGCATCTGCAGCATTCTGGTCTGGTCTGTTGTGGCAGGAAGACACAAAATAACAAGCTGATGGGGAATTTTGTCTTGCTTAATGGTTAGAAAAATTAGGAACTGTCTTAGCCTGCAAGACCTAGCAAGAAAAACAGTGTAAGCAAATAGAGATCTTGATTTTACTGGAAGGAACACACTATCCCAAGTTCAAAGTAAGCTCATGTGGGGATAATCAATCACTATACTAATAGCAACACTGAAGAGAGAGGATTTACAAGGCGATAGCTTCGGCCAGAGAAGTTATATCCAGTGATTTCCCAAAAGTTGCATCTTAGCCTCATGACCTGGCAGCTCTCACTCCGAAGTCCCAACAAGTTCAGCCCAAGACAAGGAGACATTTTCACCAGTATTTTTAGGTCTCCTTAAGAAAGGACAGGCTTTGGTGATAATACTGTGCTCCTAGACTGCATAGATAGGCACTGAGTTCCCTTGGGAACATTCAGCTCAAGACAAATACATCTACACAGCATATGAGAGGACTTCAGGTGATCTAGGAGTATCAGAATATTGATATGGGAAAGCATGAATGCTAACTAAAGGGTCACCCAAACATGGCAGCAGCAAGGTCTGTCTTGGCAGTTTCCCAGGCAAGGTAACATCAAAATCTCAGCTCTTACCCAAGTTTTAAATTAAGAGCGCATACATCTTTCTAGGTCTGTGGCAGTGAGATTTTTAGGCTTGGGTTTTTTTTTTCTTCATTTAACCATTAGTGAACACCCAAATTAGAAGCCCTGCAATTGTAGGAACAGGAGGACCTCCACTCTTGCACAGGGGCTGAAGCAGCTGCCTGTACCAGGTAATTCCTAGAACTCAGATAAAAGAATTATCTTTGCTGGGAAAGCCACTGGAAGAAAACATGAGTGGTTTTGCTTTCATTAGAAATGTGGGACTGGTCCCCACAATAGGAAGCTCTGCCACAAAGCTCTCGAACACAGTGACAAAGACATTTGAACAACCACATGTGTTGCTAAAAATTGCTTTTACAATTAATTACACTGCATTCATCCTTCTATAGGAAAGGCAGAGGGTGGAAGTTGGTGGGAGTGCAAAGTGCACAGACTGCGTTGAAGGAAATTTTCTGTTGCAGGATGGCACGTCATGGTATCAAGCATAATACATCCTACAGCCACGATTTCACCTCTCTTCGGCATGTAATAGCAATGCCAGGCACCCTGCTTCCTTCATGCAGGGTCTGGCCAAAAAGTTGTTTAAATACCTATCAAAATAATTATTTGTTCTAGGACCAATTTCAGTCTTTATTTTTAACTGCTTGGAACCAGCAAAGCCTCCGCATCACAAGCTCTCACTGCTTGGGCATTACTGCAGTGGCTGTTAGTAACAGCTACACAGAGGCACTGCGCCACATTTATCCAGCCCATGCCCTACAAATTTGTTTCTGCCACTTCTCCTTCTCCCATTCATGCCCATTCCTTGACTTCTCGCTTTTTGCATCTGAAAGAAAATCCTCTTCCATGGCTGATACATCCTGTCTGCTGTCTCCTGATGCCCACCTCCCACAGCAGTGCTCCTGTACTTATGACAAAGTAAATGTTAGCAATCCTAAAAATGTGACAAACTCCCTGAGGAAACAAGGAGACTCCTTTGTTTTAAGTTTCTTTCTTGCCTGGTGTTTTGTCACTAAGTGTTGTCAGCTGGGTGTCAGTATGACACCCAGCACTGGGTTGTCTTTGGTCTTTCTAGGAAGCGCTAGGCACACATGAAGAGATCTGTATCAGGGCTAAAGGGACACTAGCAAATGTCCTATCAAACACACACAGTATTCAAATTTCTATCACTCACTTTTTTTCCTACAAGAGGAAGATTATTTCCATATTTACATATATATATAGATACACTGGAGAGATATATATATAGTGGGGATACTGGACCTGTTGGTCACCAAGGCAAGTGAGCTAATTGGTGACGTCAAGATTGGAGGCAGTCTGGACTGCAGTGATCACGCACTGGTGGAGTTCGCGGTGCTGAGGGATATGGGTCAGTCAAAGAGTAAAGTCAGGACCCTGAATTTTAGGAAAGCAAACTTCCAGCTCTTCGAGGAGTTAGTCAATAGGACCCCCTGGGAAACTGCCCTCAGAGACAAGGGAGCAGAACAGAGCTGCCAGATCTTTAAGGACACTTTCCACAGAGTGCAAGAGCTCTCGATCCCAAGGTGTAAGAAATCATGACAGGAAGGCAAGAGACTGGCATGGATGGGTCAAGACCTGCTGGTCAAAGTAAGGGGCAGGCGTGCCTGACCAACCTAGTGGCCTTCTATGGTGGAGTGATCACATCAGTGGACATGGGAAGAGCTACCAATGTCATCTATCTGTACTTCTGTAAGGCCTTTGACATGGTCCCCCACAACTTCGTTCTCTAAACTGAAGAGAGGTGGATTTGATGGGTGGACTGTTGGGTGGATGAGGAATTGGTTGGATGGTCACATCCAGAGGGTAGTGGTCAATGGCTCAATGTCCAGATGGGAGACTGGTGACAAGTGGTGTCCCCCAGGGGTCCATATCGGGACAAGTACTCTTTAATGGTCAAAGAGTAAAGTTCAGGACCCTGAATTTTAGGAAAGCAAACTTCCAGCTCTTCGAGGAGTTAGTCAATAGGACCCCCTGGGAAACTGCCCTCAGAGACAAGGGAGCAGAACAGAGCTGCCAGATCTTTAAGGACACTTTCCACAGAGTGCAAGAGCTCTCGATCCCAAGGTGTAAGAAATCATGACAGGAAGGCAAGAGACTGGCATGGATGGGTCAAGACCTGCTGGTCAAAGTAAGGGGCAGGCGTGCCTGACCAACCTAGTGGCCTTCTATGGTGGAGTGATCACATCAGTGGACATGGGAAGAGCTACCAATGTCATCTATCTGTACTTCTGTAAGGCCTTTGACATGGTCCCCCACAACTTCGTTCTCTAAACTGAAGAGAGGTGGATTTGATGGGTGGACTGTTGGGTGGATGAGGAATTGGTTGGATGGTCACATCCAGAGGGTAGTGGTCAATGGCTCAATGTCCAGATGGGAGACTGGTGACAAGTGGTGTCCCCCAGGGGTCCATATCGGGACAAGTACTCTTTAATATCTTCATCAATGACATAGACAGTGGGATTGAGTGCACCCTCAGCAAGTTTGCAGATGACACCAAGCTGAGCGGTGTAGTTGACACATCTGAGGGACAGGATGCCACCCAGAGGGACCTAGACAAGCTCAAGAAATGGGCCAGTGTGAACCTCATGAGGTTCAACAAGGCCAAGGGCAGGGTCCTGCACCTGGGTCGGGGCAACTCCTGGTATCATTACAGTCTGGGGGATGAAGGGATTGAAAGCAGCCCTGCTGAGAGGACTTGGGGGTACTGGTGGAAGAACAGCTGGACATGAGCTGGCAATGCACGCTTGCAGCCCCGAAGGCCAACCATATCCTGGGCTGCATCCAAAGTGTGGCCAGCAGGTTGAGAGAGGTGATTCTCCCCCTCTACTCTGCTCCAGTGTGGTCCCCCCTGCAGTACTACATCTAGTTCTGGAGCCCTCAGCACAGGAAAGACGTGGACCTCTTCGAGCGGGTCCAGAGAAGGGCCACAAAAATGATCAGAGGGCTGACACACCTCTCCTATGAAGAAAGGCTGAGAGCATTGGGGTTGTTCAGCCTCGAGAAGAGAATGCTCTGGGGAGATCTTATTGCAGCCTTCCAGTACTTAAAGGGGGCTTCTAAGAAAGGTGGGGACAGACTTTTTAGCAGGGCCTGTTGTGACAGGACACGGGATAATGGCTTAAACTAAAAGAGGGCAGATTTAGACTAGATCTAAGGAAGAAATTTTTGACAATGAGGGTGGTGAAACACTGGCAGAGGTTTCCCAGAGAGGTGGTAGATGCCCCATCCCTGGAAACACTCAAGGTCAGGCTGTGAGCAACCTGCTCTAGTTGAAGATGTCCCTGCTCGTTGCAGGTGGGTTGGACTAGATGGCCTTTAAAGGTCCCTTCCAACCCAAACTATTCTATGATTCTATGACATGTACTGGAAGTCCAAAGTCCACACTAAGTGGAGTGTCTGTCTACTAAAGCATCAGGTCTTAAAACCAACAGAAACAACTGGTGTTTTAGCCACAAAAAGCTCAGGTAAGTCAATGGTATATTTATACTGGCAGCGGTAACACTGTAGACATGCCTACACCAATTGTGACTCTTGCTCACTCAGTGATCAGAAGCTCCACATCAATGACACCAGCACCTGACCTAATTAGCTCTCAGTGGCACAATGCTAATAGAGCTAGAACTTTTTCAAGGTGCTGCACTTCATAATGTGTATACAGGAGCATGCCTGGAAATACCAGCACCATGTGCCATTGCACAACATTGGTATGACTCAAAGGATTTTTCGAAGGTCATGGAGGAGAAAAGTGACAAAGCCAGGATGGAAGACACGGATTTCCTAAATTGTCATCCTGTGTTTAATTCTTTTGTCCCTCCAAGGATTTCAAGAATTTAACCAGACAGGTTAATGTGATACAGTGATGTGAATGCAAATTTGCTCCATTGAAGGCATTCTTGATTTATAAAAGAGGAGTTAACGCTGCGAAGATCACATCCAGCAGTCACTGTGTTATATGGGTTAAAGGAAAAGAGTTTTTGAAGAGACACATATGTTTTCTAGGGCATCCACATTGCAGCAGCACAGAGGAGAGGATGGAAAGATGGGAGGAAAGACTGAAGCTAGAGAAAAAGGGTAAATTGTGCTCTGTTAAAACAGCATTACAAAAATTATTATGAAGGAATATCTACATCCCAGGCAACCCAGGTCAGTCAACCTAATTCTTCTAGTTGATCAGGAGTACTTAATGAAATCTTCTACTGAAGGTGTCTGTTACGTGACTTAACAGATCCAGTTATGTACAATCCTATGGCTAAATATATAGAGATATATGTGTGCATGTATCTCTATATGTATATTGGGAGAACAACAAAAGACATTTTTAATCGTCTGTTTCGACCAATGTATCTGTACTAGACACTAGCAAAATGAAGGGAAAGAGAGGAAAAGAATGGGAAAAGAAACCTGTCTCTCCCGCAACTCCCAATCCCTAATTACAGTACACAGGTAAATAAGGAGTCAGGCAAGCAGGTAGGCAGAAGGGCACAGATAAAAGGGCATATATGTTCAAAGGAAACGTAATTACCTGCTATTCCCTTGCTCTATGGAAAAAAGTTCAGTTTCAATACTGACAGAAGCTAAAAATTGATCCATAGAAAAATGTTCACTTCACTAGAGGCTGCAAAAGAGCCTCTGCAACTGACACAGAGGAAAGTTGTTCTGAATTCCTTCAGGCGGGTTGGAAGGCAGCTCTGACTTGAATAACGCAAGAGGCCTTTGAGGCATACAGATGCCCTCCTTTCTGAAAAGTTTTTCTTGGAAAGCAAACTTCCTCCTCTCAGCTCACGCTTGGCAAGAGAGGATTGCAGTCCAGGCTTGCTGTGCAAATTATTTCACTCCAGTATCAGTGGACACAGCTCAACAAAAGTTAATAGCCTCTTTCCTGCTTACAGCTTTTTATATCAAACAGAAGTAATCATCCAATCTGCCCCTTCCCTCTTTCAGCTCTTCTTAATATCGCTTTCCTACCCATCCTTGCTAAATTCTCCTTCTCTCCTCTGCCTTCGGATAAATCCAGCCTGGGAAAATGCAATATTTATTCCTTTCCAAGCCCCGTCCCCCTGTAACACAAAGGATTCAAGCACATCTGGGGGTGAACAGACTTTCATCTCTACAGAGTGACATGTGGTATTAATCCCCCTGCCCCCCCCTCCCCGTATCTCTCTGTGGGGCAGGGAATAGCTCTTTCTCCATGTTTCAACAACACCCAGCAAGATGAAATCCTGACTGCGCCTTTGGGCATGTGCACACTTAGCAGTAATACTAAGACGATTTTGAAAACTCCGTTGGCTGGACTGGAGGATCCGAGGTTGGGACGGAGCGTGCAGCCGGCAGCGCTCTGCTGGCCCTGCCTGCGCTCCTGCTGCTCCTCCTCCTCCGCTCCAGCTCAGGACCAAGCTTCTCCTACTAGTTTTCTATGAACAGGGACAACTTCTATAAGGCAGTATTAGTGGTTCTTCTCTGTCATCATCTTCAGCCATGTCCATATTTTCTTTAGAGCAATAATTAAAACAACATATTCACCAGCTGGGTTATTTTTTTCCCTAGATTTAATCTGTTCAAGCTCTGATTTACATATTAAAAGCACTAATTAGCCCCTCAGAGTGTCTGAGCACGGATAGTGCAATAACTGGTCATGTAGTCACTAGAGACCACTCCCTAGTGTTTTTGGTAAGATCTCATGTATACAGCCTCAGTCTCTGGATGGCAGGAATGGCCATGTGTAGTGGGTTGTCTGCTTTGTTTCACAGCATTGAGGGACTGTAGTGCCGGATTGCTTCATTCTTGCATTTTTTCTTCTCTTTGAAGTGTCGTGTTTGATCTGTCTGCTTGTCTGTCAGGTTTTCCCCCTCCCCCATTCCCCATTGCGTCACGTACGAGAACCTGCAAGAGGACGGACTGCCTTTGGCCAATGCTGGTGCAGAAAATTCCAATCCAATCAAAGGCACAATGGCCTTCTCTCTCAGCTTTGATGCAGCATTCAAATAAACAAGAACTGTGCACTCAAAAAGAAAAAAAAATTCAATAACCCTCTGAGCCCTTCTTCTGGCTAAGGATATTCGAAGGAATAATTTAATTTTCTTTGCATGTTTAGAAGTCACCTACAAAATGGCTTACTGGTCTGGAAGCAATGTTGCGTAGCCCCAGGTGAGAGGCCTGAGTCTGAATCCTGATTGAGCTTGTTTCCAAAGTTGCCAGGAGCTGCGAAGACTCCAGGGTGTGAAGAAAGGCTCTCTAAACCCAACTAACAGACTTTTGAAACTCAGCTTCTTCCTGGAAATGTGTAAAATAAAGACAAGCACCCCTGCCCCAGCAATCACTGTGAATACTCCCTGGTTTTAGAAGATGCAGAAGGTCCCATTGCTCTGGAAAAAGGTACAGGGCTTGATTCCTCACATGCAATGCTGCCACATGAACATGATGTTTTTTGCTTGGACAACAGGAGCTGATATCACCACGTGGCACCAGGCCCCTTGGAGGGATATTTGCACCATATTTCATCAGTATGCTCCTTCGGGAAACACAACAGAGCAATTGGGCAACAGGCAGGGTGCTTCCCCCTCTTCTAAAGAAGCTGTGCCATGGTGCAAAGGAGATTTCTAGGTTCTTTGAGCCACGGCTAGAGAAGAAGCAAGAACAATCCATCTAAATCAGTGCAAAGGGCCTCCAGAAGAGATAAAGTTCTTCCCATTGCTCCACTCATGCATCTTAAATAATCTTGCATGAATATCGTAACTCCATCACCCACCATGCAAATGTTTTTCAGAGTGAGAACTTGTCTTGAACAACAGTTTGAGTAAGCCCTAAAACTAGGAAAAGGATTACTGAACAATATGCTCCTTGCTCTGTTTGCTAGCTGGCCAAGAAAAACTAGCCTTAATGGTGTGATTAGCCCCTAAACCAATTAAGTCTATGACTGGGACTCCTGGGCACTAGAGTAATGCAAGTACGCAGCACAGCAATATTACAAGCCAGGGGGAGGTGGCATTTAGGTAGATAAAAGCAAGCCTGAGTAGAAGAGAGCAGGAAAAGTGAGTATTTCTTGAAGTTGTTATCCTGAGTGAAACTTAGTGTGGTGATTCAAATAATGATTTTTGGTGCGATTATGTTTCTTTGCCTAGAGGGGCCCTAAAGCCTATGAGGAGTTGCAATACCATGGAGGAAAGAGGCAGATGGCATCTATGTAAGCACTAGAGGGTTTGGCCAAAAACCAAGGGGAAATTGTCTTGGCTCTGCCACCATCTTTGTTAGCTACTTTCTTCATAACACCACCATACTTTTCCAAGAGTTTTTAGGTTTTTTAAAAAGCTTGGATTCCAGCCTTACAAGGAGCCAAAGCTGCAAGAGAGCCCAAGGGACTGTAAAACTGTAGCTTCTAAAACTGTTGACTTCTCTTCAAGTTAAAGAGAGGAAATCATACAGTGGGAGGTAGGTCTGGTGACACAACTGTGTATACCACCCTCTGCTTCCAAACAGAGGCAGGTACCTCTGACATATTTAAAACCTTCATGCAAAGAAAATAAGTCAACAAAATCCATTTGATTTAAACTGTAGGCTCCCTGAGGCTATCAGAACAGACCCTCTGTCTACTGAGGGAGTTGTTTTACTAATGCCAGCTCTTGTGAGATGCCTCTCCAACCTTTAAAAGGGTTGGAAATGCTCAGCAGACATGCTGTTCTGACTAGTAGCTTTGAAATTACAACTGAAGCTTGACTATGCAAACACCATCATCCACAGTGTGTGTCTCAGTGATTTCAGTAAGAAAGTCCCAGTCACAGCTGGTCACATCCCACAAAGAGGAAGAGAATGACTGTATTTAGGAACTCCTCCTTCAAGACAGAGCAAATCTTTTCTTGAATAAATGAGAGCTGATGAAAGTTTTGCTGTCAAATCTTAGTAAAGCAGTATCTCAGAGACCTCCAGAGGAGAGAAGACCTTCAGACCTAAAATTAAGGGCATCATTTCTTGTACAAATTTCTTTTTAAAGAGTGTGTCTCAAGACTTGTTTGTCAGCTCCTGTGATAATCCAGGCAACTAATTTTCCCCAAACTTCCCAATAATTGAAGCCATATGTTTTGCTTTGATACAGGTTCTATTGAATTAAAAGATTTGGCAGGAAACGTGACTGTAGCCAGTATTTACCGCTAACTAGAAAACAGCAGAAAGTTAGAGTGCTTAGCATGTGCATTCAGTTTGGGATGATCTGCTAGGTTGGAGGGCTCCATACAGCCAATGTTACTAGCTGGAGTTAAAACTCCGGGAAATAAAAACACGTTTGTGCTTCCCTGATGCACCTGCCTTAGAAGTACGTGGTCTCATGCCTCCTCCTTCCCCTCTTCGTCTTGTGCCTTTATCACCTTCAGCTGTCTCTTAGCGAGACTCAGAGTTTTATGCCCAGCTTTTTTTTGCAATCATCATAAAAGTTGAACTTTAGGAGGAAACTAACAGCTCAACAGAAAAACATGTCCTACTTCCCATTGCCAACATGTCAAAGCAAGCTCTCCTTGCATGTTGGAGCAGCAAGTCATCGTGCTTGGGGCACTGTTGTCTGTAAGCACATTAGGAGTGTGTAACTTAGGGAGGGGTAGGGGACAAGGGCTCATTTAAAAGCTTCTGTGATGCCCAGTACAGAAGCAGCAATCTTCAAGTTTCATTTTATAGCCATCCCTTCAGTCTGCCTGAAAAGGCAAAGCAAAACTCAGTTGTCACTCAGTGTGTAAAACCACACAAATTCTTTCCTTAAAGACACACAATAATGCAAATTCTCAGCTGACTCATGAATTGCATCAACCAGACTCACTGCAAAGTATCTACATTAGCCACCTCTGTCTTGACAGAGCTGGCCGGACTGTGCAGTTTGGCTTTTCTCTATGCTGTGCAGGCTCATTTCAAGGTCTACAGTCTGGATTGTGCTCATCAGTGAGCTAGCAGAGTAGCTCTTACCAAGCAGGCCAAAGTCCACAGTGCCACATTTTGGTAGCAGAAAGATGTTGCTGAAAATAATTGGGCCTGGCAGTACTCGATTGGTTTCCAAAACCAGTCCATTAGTTCCAAGGCTCACTGAGTGTTTGGTTGCTCTGTAAACCAGCCACATGCCTAGATATTGTGCCCAATTAATCTGGAATGAGTTTGATTTAACAATGTATATTTGCAACAAGCTGCTTGTGTTAAAAAAAAGAAAAAAGAAAAAAGAAAAAAGGAAAAAGAAAAAGAAAAAAGAAAAAAATTAAATCCTTTGTTTTATCCCAGTTACACCTTTTTCCCTTTCTCTCATCAGCTGTGTGGCTGCCAGTGCCCACAGGTATTCCTGAGGGATGTGGCAGGAGACAACAGTACAACTGGCTTCTTGACAAGGGAGAGGTGGCCTGCCAACTGCTACCCATTGACTGGAGTGTGTGCTTGGCTCTGGGAGGCAAATGCTGCTGCAATATGCTCTCCCTGGAGAAACTCATCCTCAGAAATCATGACTAGTGCTGAAATGTTCCCAGATCTCACTGCACTTTTAAAGCATGGAGGTTAAGCATCAGGGGAACCAGTTAAAAAATATGCATTTAAGTTGTTTGAAATAGAAATACTGTGCTTCCTCCCAACAGCATTTCTGCGTTTTTTTGAGGTTTTTTTCTCTGCATTGAACCCCCATCACCAGTAACCGCACAGACGAGGCAGACCTAGGGTCCAGGTGAATGCTGTCTTCTGCCTGGGTTTAAGACATACTCTCCCTGGAGGAACAAAGACTCTCCATTCAAACAAGTTTGCAGACATGCAGCAAGGCAACCATTTTACTGTTACTTTGCTGGACCCTTCCTTCCCGTAAGTTCATAGTCACCTGTAAACCAGTTCTGTTAACATTACACTTTAACACAGAGTCACAAAATGCAAAAAGACACATTCTCCTCAACTTGGAAAAGAAAATATATACTGTTAGAGGTGTCTGATTTAGTCTAGTGATCACAGTCGTGGGTAACAGAGCTACCCTGAAGTAACTCCAGGTTCACTCCACTGAAAGCAGAGAAATCAAGCTAGTTACTAGCTTCAATAATTTCTCTAAGAGCAGCGTATGGTTACAATGATTCCTAAAACTCCCGGTGTTGGAAGAGCCAGAATTTACCTACGTGAACAGGGCTGGAGAACACCTGAACACAAACACTGGGAAGCATTCTTGCATCTCAAGTATACCGTGTTTCAGCAGCAGGGATGCTCAGGTTTCGCTGATGGCTTATATGACCATGAGAACAAAGCAGAAGAAACTAGATTTAGTTCCTCACTCAAGAGGACCCTAAATTCAGCCTCTGTTTTTCCCCAGCCTACTTCACCTTGCACTGTTAGATACAAGCATCATTTTTGCATGAGAAAATGCAAAAATATCACATTAGTGATAGAGCCTAAAAGAATTAAATGACTCCAAGCATTATGCCTCATGGGATATCAGCAACTTTTAATCAGCACATGAAATATTTCTTCCCACTAGTTAACTAGTTTGGGAGGGAGGAAGGAAGCCCTGACTTTTGAGCACTGTTATCAACTCCTCCCATTCAACACTAGAAGAGTTTCACTAGATTGTCTACTTCCAAATTCTACATTCGCTGAACAGCCCCCCACTTTCCTTCCAGCAGACAAAGTCTGGAGTGGGAAGTTTGCTTCCATCTTTTGCCTTACACCATAGCCAAAAGAAACAGTACGGAGCACACACCACCTCTGGCCACCAAAAGTCCTCATCTCTGTGCAGCATGGGACCGGAGCAGGAAGGGGCTGGCTTCTGCATGATTTCCAGACCAAATCTTCCTTGTGAGGGAGGGGGACGACAGCACTGGCACAGAGTTACCCTCTTGGAGCGTTGTACCCTTTCGCAAAGCCCTCCCCAAGCTGTGCGCGATCCAGCCCTCCAGGACAGCTCACATTTCGGACCAGATTGTGCACAAGGTTCCAGCAGCCGCCTGGAAAGTCACTCCAGCAATTAAGTGTTGGTAGATTTTTTTTTTTATTATTTTTTTTTTAAATACGAAGGATATGGCCCACTGTGCCGGGTATTGCAGCCACCCTCCCTGTCAGGCCGTTTCACAGTGGTATTGTGGCGCCATGGAGAGGAGCTAATTGGATTTGTTGTCACCTCCCGAAGCTGCCAGGAGCTCACGTCTGCTCTGGTTACAGATGAAGACATCACGGTGACAGGCTTAGAGATGGCTCAGCTGGCATCCTAGGGCCACTAATAGAGCCATGTTGATTTAATGTCCGAGTGGAGAGGTGCAGACAAGCTGTTCAAGTTTTCTATTCCAAACAAAGCAGAGATCTGTTATCAGTTGTCTGCGGATCAGTAAATAAACTTCCATGTGGCTCTCACAGCACCTAACCATCGCTACAGAAGAATGACAAAGTATTTTAACATTGAGATGGTACTTTTAAATGAGAGCACTGTCTCTATGGTTTATATTGCCCTCAGGGAAATCAGTTAATTCCTTCATACATAAATTTTACTTAACTATGTAATTATGGATGAATCCTATTAGTCTTTAAATTGCTCACTAGTTAAAAGGTGTGTGTGTGTGTGTTTCCTACATCTCTTTTTTGTGGAATGTACAGATCATCTGCACTTATGAAGATTAAAAGCCTATTTGAGGATTTTTGTTTGGTTGGTTGGTTTTTCTGCTTTTCTTTTAAGTGAAAGCGTGGAGTTTATTTTAAGACTAAAGCATGATTTTTTTGCCTCTTCTGTATTGTACTATCTACTCAGAGCACAAAACTGGGCTTAGGCAGCATTTCCTTTGTCCTCAGCACTCTCACATCTCTGTCAGCACTCACCCTGGCCCCTGGCTGTGTTCACGTGGTATCACCCACCGCTCCTTTGTGCTCCATGTTAAGTGATCATGCATGCCAGCGTGATGAGCGTGTGAAAGACAGCTCAGACAGGACAGTGTCCTTTGATAACCATTTTCACAGCTCTGAGCCAAGGCTGAAGTACAGCTCTGAGTCACATTTTCGAGGTCTTAGCACACAACGACACATCAGACTTTCTTTCAGCGGCACTTAAGTCCCACTTACACACCTCAGACTTAGGTTTCTGAGAGCACCAGGAGTCCTTCTCTTCCCACAGCCACATTTGCGGCTGAAGGTTCACAGGAGCTCAGCATCCCCCAACTTAGTGCCAAAATGAGACCTTTGCCTGGATGACTCAAAGCAAGTGGAGCACTTTCGATAATCTGATCATGCCCAAATCTACAGGCATTTATGAAACAGGCCCATGTTTGTTAACATCTCTGTTTTTTCCACCAGTCCCGTTCTTTAGGAAACACCAAGTTCAGTCACACCCTGAACCTCTGAAAGGCAAGGGCACAGCCAGAAGGGCAAGGTGCTTCCACAGTGCCACCAAGAAAAGTCACCGAGTCCCTGCCAGCTGCCACCACCATCATCTCCAGCCAAAGAAAGCAGTGACTCACCATTTTTGTTTGATGCCTTTGGATCAAAAGACAGTTCAGGCTGGCAGGGACCTCAGATGAGCTCTAGCCAAAGCTGTTGCTCAAAGCAAGGTCAGCCTTGAGCCCAGACCATCTTTTCCAGGGCTTTCTCCAGGGGGTCTTGAAAAATTCCAAGGTAGTGCTGTGATTGTCCATCTCCAGCACTGAAACAAGCCTGGTGGGAGAGCAGCCTAACCCCTGAAGACCTCAGGTAGGAGAGTCACAGGGGCATGGCCTGGGTGACACTAGCTGTGGAAGGGAGCTGCCCCTCCATCCCCCTGGGCCCTTTTCTCTTCTGTCCTGCCCTGTGTGGCTTCGTGGCCTGGGCAGCCTCATGGAGAAAGGGTGAAGGGAGGAAAGATGGTATCTATGGAAGATACTTCAGACACCAAAATGGCCTTCCTCCAGTCCATCACTTATTGCCACAAATACCCAAGGTCACACAGGCGTGGACAGGCTGAGAGCAATATTCAGGAGTCTGGACACAGGGCAACAATCCTCTTTGCTTTGTCAATACTTGATGTAAGCCAGAAGGAATTTGATGTAGGAATGGATGATGAAAGAATACTTGATGTAACCCAGCCTCTGCTGGGCTTCTGCTGTATCTGGGGCAGCTGACCTGAACGGGAGACACAACTGCCAGCTCTTCCTCACTCATCACTTTCAACAGGAGTTGTGCCCAGCCGTGAGTGGCCATCCAGAGGGACATCAAGGTGTTTCTCTGCTAGCAAGGCTACCCTGAGCAGTCCCACTGCCCAGCAGCACTGCAAGGGTGTAGCACCTGCGATGCTCCACACCACCAGGAGGACATCTTGGTTCCTGCTG
>NW_010527139.1:55469-64269 GCF_000687285.1 Phaethon lepturus
GGACCCCACTCCTGCAGGCAAAGGTGGGAGGTCGAAGCACCCACATACCCTCAACAATGATGAAAATACATCTGTTTAAATTGGTGCAGCTCAGGCCATGCTCCACTGACCCCAAGCACATTGCAGAGCCAGCAGCTGATGGAAGGACTGGAGCAGCTCTGAGAAGCAAACACTGGGGAGCTAAACGGTCACCAGTGGAGGGCAAGAACCTCCTGGCAGCAAGGATCTGCCTCTTTGCAGAGACAGCTGGCCAATTATTTCTCTGATAGACATGTGGAGATAATGGAGGAAGAGGCCCACTGGAAGGCCATTCTGAAATTTTACAACTGACCTTAAAACATGGTTGTCCCCTGCATGTTGTCCTCTGAGGTGTGGATGGAGCTTCCACACAGTACAGTGAAAACAAAGAAAAGCCTTTGACAAACTACGTGCAACTCCAAGCCAGAAGCCATTTTGAGAATGGTCCAAGAACATGAGCAACAGTGGATTTTGGTGGCTTCCAAAACTCAGCTGTTATTCCTTTCTCAGGAATGCAGATCAGCGTTTTCTGTGGTACTGCACAGAGGGACACTAAACAGTTGGGTGATGAGGACAGGACAAGCCTAGACCGAATCCTTCTCACTCAGTGGTACAATTGCTGTCTAAAAGCCTGTGGAAAGTCACCCCCTCCTACAAGCTGACCTCTCACACCTCCAAACTGCCTTTTTCAAGTGGCATTATGGGCATCTTTTTCTTGCCAGGCAATAGATTTTCATCTTTAATACATCTTCATTTTTCTGGCACAGCAGGGACTGTACTTGGAGGAATGGTCCAAAGAAGAGACGCCACTTCTCAACTCTTTTTTTTCTAAAAGGAAACCTCTTATCTGGTTACCATTGTCAGTAATCTCCACTGACAGTTACAGTCTGGAGAACTTGGACAGATTTTCTCTCTCTTCTCTCTAGGCTCCAGTTCTAGCTCCTTTTGATAATCTTTCCCAAAGCTGTTAGGACAAATGATTCCAGCTTCATCCATATTCCCTCATATTAAATGAGCTAATTTGTGTGTTGTAGAGTCACTGAGTAGATTAAACAAAGCCACCCAGCTGGAGATACAGTGCAGTACTCCAGATTTTTCAGGCTAACCATTTCTTCTGAAAAATAATTCAAAAGGATTTGAACTGAGATCTGAATTAACTGAATTAAGACAATTCTGACTCCCAAGGGCTGTCTGGGATGTTTCCTTTTCTCGTCAGGTATAAGAAAAAGAGAGTGTTAGAAAGAAATCATAAGAAAATTACGACCCTAGATATAGTACACAGAGGGAAGGGCAACAGATAGGACAGGTAAAATGACTGTTTTAGCTTCTACCTGCTGGTCTCTGCACCAGCTTTCGACTTAGCTGAGAGAACAGTTAGCAGCATAAACCTTGGGTAAGAGGGCAACACACTCCACAATGTTCAGTAAGTAGCAGACTTCAAATTCCCACATTTCTAATGGCCAGGAGCAGTGTGAAAAAAATGCAAGCAATCCCTGGAGCAGCAGGTCTCCTATTACATCCGTGTGCTAGATGCAACCACCTTTTCCTCCTGCTTTTCCAGGTCCATACATCTGTTTGCTGTAGCTTTTTCCTGTGGCTGACTCCATACTTCCAGTGTTACTAATTCACCTGGCTGTGTCCAACCAGTCTCTGTCTTGGCCAAATGACCAGCACAGTCCTTCGCTGCAGAGCACACTTTGCTCTCCTGGCGCTTGTGTCCACAGAGCCCCACAAGTCTTAACAGGGAGGAATTAATATCTAGACAGTAGTTGTTTGTATGTGTGTCGGCACAGACTGCCCTGACTGTGTCTGGAATTTGGTTTAAAGTCAGGTAACCAAAAGCCAACTTCATCAGTGAGAAAGTAGGGCATGAGGAACAGTATCTGAATTATCTAAAATTATCTAGTATCATTCTTTGTGCTACAGGATAGCACTTCTAGGTAATGCTCAGGAAATTGAACCCAGCTCATTTTCAGCTTCTCACCTTTCATTCCATTAATAAAGTAGTCAGACAAAAGACCATGTGGCCTCCTTTCTCAGCTAGGCTGAATATTTAGTGTTTTTCTAAAGGAATTTGTTTTAAAGTAATTTGGTTTGATTTTACTTCCACTGTTGGCTGGTTCCAGAGCTTTGCTGCACTCCCGGTTCTCCCTCTCACCTGGGGCTTTATCGCTCAGGGCTCCCCAGCCTAGATTTCTCTTTCCTACTGCCAAGGCATCCATCCTTCACCAAGACTAGGACAAGTCTAAAAAGAGACCACTTCTATTCTACACAGGTAGTTCAAACAAGTCGATTAAGATTTAATCACAGCAGTAGCCAGGTATATTTTATGTATTTACCCCTGCAAGCTTACTCTAGAGCCAGAAGCAACAAAGAAGCTGCTTCTCATCAGTAAAAATGAGTTCGCTTTCACCTCCCCCAAATGCTTTTTTCTCAGACTTAGTAATTAATCCGACGTTCACTTGGATAAGGTCCCAGCTGATCCAGTAGCCAAGTGGCTTGTCGCTACCAAGCTGCCTCTCCAGACAAGTCATACCTATCTGCAAATAGACATAAATGAAGTAACCAAAAGCTTGCTTTAGCGGTCAGCATTCACAATGTGCAAGAAGCAGGCTGGGGCAGCTGATCAAAGTACGTCACTAAGCATAAGTCGTCATCTCCTAAAGTCTTGAATGACAAGAACTTGTAATATGAGAATCATGGGAAAGGAATCCAAGCAGGGTCTACAAGCGGTGGCAGAACACAGCATTGCGTTACTTGCCCCATTACGTTGTCCAAGTGTAGGGTGGTGGGGTTTTTTTACAGTAACAGATGACATAAAAATTGCATCTTTAGCTAAGGATCCCAAACCATATTCAGTAAACTGATGTTTACTTTTAAACACATACCATTCACCCATCACTGAAATGAAGCTGTTAATACCGTTGAAGATCTGCAATGTTCAAAGACGGCAAATGAACATGATATAGCAACGCACCACAGAAGACAGGAATACTACATTTACATTTACAATACTGCAGTTAGGAAAACAGGAGAAAGTTTTAGATACGCTTAACATAATTACCTAAATTGATGGCTAGCTGGAGGACACAACAGATGCCCCCGTTCTTACAAGTAATACCATAAGATGTCAGTGCTAAAGATACTGGCTGTGCCTCACACACAAGCCAGCCACAGAGTCCTTTATGTGATGGGGGAGAATCAGGAGCTTCTGAATGGGAAGTATGCCCTCGTTAAGCACCAAATACAGTGCGTATTTTCCCTGGAAGGCTCCTCCTGTGTGGCTACAGGGATGTGAGCAGGTCACAGCCTGAAGCAGTGTCATGGCATCAGCCAATTCCAGCTCAGATTTCCTGTGCTGCTAGTGCTGTACCCTGCCATTGTTGATTATAGTCTTTATATCATGGAGGAATATGCATACATTCTTCATATTTGGAGGCATTAATTCTAAAATGAGTCATCAAATAGCTTATGGGCAAAATGAAAATATTCAGAGCTAGCAACCCAGAAGGTGTAAAAGAAACCCCTATGCTACTCTTGCTGTTACTTATTTTTAGAGACCACTTTTGAGCAAAGTTCATTCGTGACATTTCATAGTCAAGATCTCTGCGCCAGAATTCACACTCTTGCCTCCCAGCCAGAAGGTCCTAGATTCATCTTGCATCAGGCATTGGCTCATACCCAGCACTGACACTGCAATGAAATATTAGAGAAGTGCTGTACTCACCTTCACAGGGACAACCTGAGGGCACACAAGCCTCCTCCAAACATCAGAAACATTGACTTTTTCTCTGCAGAAAAGGACACCTAACTCTAAGTCCTGCTGCTCAGAGGGCACCTCGATAACTTTGTGTAGGGGGACACAGCAAGGCTCTCTGTGGCTATGAGAGATCCAGGTATAGCAGCTCCAGCTAAGTTATTTTCTTTCCTTCCTCACTGCTAACTTAGAAGAAAAGAACGAAGCTGGGCAAGGGCAACGATGAGCCTGGCTTTCCCTCCCTGCTGGCTAGCTGCTCATATGGGGATCAGTGCTTGAAGCCCAGCTCCTGGTGAGACCGAGCAGCATCTGGGGCCTTTTGTCTCTCAAGCTTCATGGTGGCCAGAACAGACCTGTCCTGGGCCCTCATGCTTCCACCCAGCCTGTGCACTGCCAGGAGTAGCAGGACAGGTATTTGCATGCCTTTGGCTGCACCAAGGTCACGGACATGCCTGCACAGACCTCAGCACACCTCCTTCCCTCCCCACTGCGATGAAGCTTGCAGAGACTCGAAGGATATCACAATTAAATTTGTTTCCCAGTCAGAAAGGTGAATTTCAGTTCCCTGCCTCACAGCCTCTCCCCCTTCACCCAACTATCCTGCACCTCCGGAATGGGTAACTAACATCCCCTAACATGAGCAAAGTTAAGTTGATAGGGAGGCCCTAAGGAACTGCTCAAATCGGTCCTGGCCAGTCTGAGATGCTGTTCTTGATGTGCAGGCCTTAACTCGAAATACTTTTACCTGATATGTGTCCTAAGTCTCCACTTAGATGTGACTAGTGCTATTTCAGTAATGTCAGTGCCCTGAGCCTTCTGGTAGTTATTTTGCAGAAAGCGCTTTCTTATACTTCTACAAATATATATGTGTGTATATTTATATAATGTGTCCACTTTGTCACAGTGTTAAGCAGACAAACTTTTGAAACACAGCTCTAATGACATGGCCATGCAAGGCACAAAAAATCAGATGATGACTTCATATGCTTCGTACTTCATTTAGAAGTAACAACCCATCCACCCAGTACCATACAGGTTTTTCATGTCAGTAAAGACTCCCAGTAACCTCGTTTACCTCAACTTGTCTTTTACTACCTCTCTAAACCCTCCTTAGTATCTACACGCGACCTTACATCATGCTATTCGGATGCACCCATTTCTCCTCCGTAACGCTGCGCTGCCTAGAGCAATCACTAGAAACCTTTAAGTTGTCATGCAAACAAAAAGAAGTCCATTGCAAAAGACTTTCTTGTGCCTTTACTCTTCAGTGGGTTTCCCTTAGCTCAAGGAAGTGAGTTTGCTCTCAGTAGTACATATATTCCTGGCAAAGCTCTGTTTTCTGTGCTTTGCTGAACTCCTGAACACAGATGTCCCATTTGTGTTTCATTAGTACATCAGCCTCTCTGAGGCTTTCGACCTCTGCACTAGGCAATAATTACCTGGCGCAGACCCATTCCCTCGCCAGCTGGCCTGGGAGCTGCTCTGCTCAGACCAGGGCTCTCTCTGCTGTCAGCCCTTTCCAGTCAACTGGACAGCTCAATCAACAGAAAATATCAAATACGGTTGTTGTTTAAGCTCAGCCAGCATAATTTCTGCTTGATCTGACAATGCCTCTCCAAAGAAAGATTATGCTTCCCAAGGTCTAGACATGAAACAGAAGAGTTAAGATGTCTGACAGGGTTTGTTGAGTGTACAAGCTCTTTTGCAAGCAGTTTGGGATGATCATGTTCTTCCTTTACTGCAGGCAGTGTTGTAGACACCTCCCTCTCCCAGGCCCAATGACTATTTAATTATTTGTGCAAAGCGGAACATCTCTGAAGAAAGTGAGAGAGGGGTGGATGAGACCGACTATAGTCCTGGGCATTTTCACCAGGCAGCTTTCCCATCACTCTTCCCCAAGCCTGTAGCATTGGGTGGGGTTGTTGTGACCCAAGTGCAGGACCTGGCACTTGGCCTTGTTGAATCTCATACAGTTGGCCTTGGCCCATCGATCCAGCCTGTCCAGATCCCTCTGCAGAGCCCTCCTACCCTCCAGCAGATCAACACCCCTGCTCAACTTGGTGTTGTCTGCAAACTTACTGAGGGAGCACTTGATCCCCTCGTCCAGATCATTGATGAAGATATTAAACAGAACTGGACCCAATACTGAGCCCTGGGGAACACCGCTTGTGACCGGCCGCCAACTGGATTTAAGTCCATTCAACCACAACTCTTTGGGCCTGGCCATCCAGACAGTTTTTTACCCAGCGAACGCTACACCCATCCAAGCCATGATCAGCCAGTTTTTCCAGGAGAATGCTGTGAGAAACGGGGTCAAAGGCTTTACTAAAGTCTAGGTAGACAACATCCACAACCTTTCCCTTACTGACTAAGCAGGTCACCTTGTCATGATGATCCAACAGGAGAGAGGTATCAGAGACCAGTTGGTTATGTGAATGCCTACAGACCTTCTGCTGAGGATACTGTTTTCAGGAGGTAACGCAACATGCTTTAAATGAGATTTTACTTCTGGTAAAGGAGCCGGAACTATCACTTTGCTCAGAGACCTCTGTGGACTCTGATTTTTAATATTAAAAAAAAGATGGGAACATTCTGAAACAAAAGGTGAATCCTTTATTTACAGGAACATATAGTCATTATGCGTCTGTTCTCAAAAGCAGAAAGGCAGAAGTGAGGCAGAGGAACCAGAAGGTAGAGTGAGTGATGGATAACACGATCAAGTGGGCCTAATTGAAAAATGGTAGGGTGAGATTTATAATTGAAATACTGATATTGATGAGTTCAATCTATACAGGATAAGAACAACAATAATATTTAGCAATGATGCAGCACTTTTCATCTTTGGAGCTCATTAACTAATTAATCTTCACAACACCCCTGAGAGACAGGTAAGTATTATTATTATTAGCCCAGAAGAAAGATAAATCCAGGAAAGAAGCAGAGGAGGGTGGAATTAAGAGCCAGAAGTGACTTTGTAATGGGGAGGAGGGTGGAAAATAACTCCCTTGTTCAGTCACAGCAAGTGGCAATTCCATTACCAGAGGAAGATGGCCTGGCCCAGGAAATATTCGTATAGGAGACCCATCCTTTCTTCCACACCAGAGTATAAGGCACAAAAGATGAGACAGAAACTCAACCAGTGGAGTAAAATTCATAAAAGGAAAATAAGGTGAGACAAAGTGCAGCAGAATGAGTTAATGTGAGCCCAGAATGGCAAAGCACCACAAGATGCTGAAACTTTGAAACCCAACATCAAAGCAGTGCCTTTTCCTACTAGTGAACTGAACTATTAGTCTGGCTTTCAACAGGAAAAACAATAATAAAGACAGTGTTTGTAGACGGTGAAAAATCAGTAAAGGCCTTGTTGATAAAGCTAGCGATAAGACACAGGAACTTGGCTGTGCTGAACAGTAGGCTAGCAGCACGCTCAGATCACAGAAATCCCACATACTAAAATGAGATAATTCTTGACATTTAATTCTCTTACTCTCTCCTCTTATGTGCAAGAGAAAACATTGAAAATATTGAAGGGAAAAATAGAAAGCAGGCATAACAGTAATCTTCCAAAGAAGGTAGGAGCTCATGTGGGCAAGACTGGGAAGAAGAGCCGTAGATCAAACAATTTGAGAGTTGTCTTAATTTTTGTGTCTTGTGTTCTGGGCCTTGTATTTTAGAAGTCAGAGCATGCAGAGAGTGAGCTGGAAATAACAAAACCGTGCAATGCACAGAAATTTTGCCTGAGATTTGTCTCATTTTGGCGGTAAAAAAAAAAATCACAGAATTGCTTGGTGAATTTGAACAGGTTGCCCATATTATTCTCTGCACTTCTGTGTCAGTAAACTGGAGATAGTTCCAGGTTTAACATGAAATTTACTTATGTGAAATAATTTATGTGTAACTATAATGTTACTATATGCCTGCAAATTACCAGTAACATTTTTTAAAACACAGAGTTTCTCAAACTTACAAATGAGTATTTGCTCAGGCCAGGATCTCTACTAGGAATAACAAACCAGAGGGCTTAAAGATTGACAGATGACCATAAAGATAAGAGGAAATCTAAAGAGGTAATAACTGCTTTTTTGATAATGTGGTTAAAAAAAAGTTTCTTTTTGCTTCCTCCCCACCCCCAACCTGAGAAAGTTTTCTGCATATTTAATTGACATGCAAAAATTATTTCTTGCCACCCTTCTTCCTGCACAAAGGATTGGCCTAAGAATTATGGAGAAAGCAAACCTCCCCCTGAGACACATCCCAAAGCAAAAGGCCTGTTTTGGAGAAAAGGCACATACGGCTTTCCAGCAGCCTGCTGGTAAAAGGGAACCCAGCAATTTTTTCCTTTAGATCTTAGAATTTAGCTCTTGCACTCCTTTAGCTTTTCCTAATTTTTCGAGGAAAAAGCGAGAGACACTGTTTTGTTTTTAAATGGCAGGTGAGGAACTTTCTTCCCTGCATCCCTGTGCATGAGAGGAACCACAGCTAGAGCCTACAGTTAGATGCTTGCATGAAACCTGGAGCTTTTTGCACCACCAAGATGCACGCAGCGTTTCCTCGAATCCACACATTTTCATGGCTGTATCAGAGATGCTCCAAACTTTGACGCGTGCTTTATGCAGCAATACCTCAACTTCACACCGAGTCTGGTCATCCAGGGAGAGAAGCAGCACTCCTGCCCCAGAAATCGTGCTCTTTTAAAGGTTCATGAAGCACTCACCCCAGGCTGCTTCCCCTGGGGCGGGTCATAGTTCTGCCCTTGTTTCTTTGGGGGGGGCGGAAAAAAAGTTCAAAAGAAGTTTTGTATTGTTCCTTCTAAGAGCTGAACTCAGGAAACGAATCAGTCATGGGGAGCACTTTGGCACCCTCCCTACCGGGCTGAACCCAGGAGCATGCACGGGTCCCTCCTCGGTCACTTGCTGTACCGTGACACCTGCATAGCATCCGGAACGGGTTACTGGTACAGCAAGCAGCCGTACTGTAGTAGCACACGCAGGACATTTCCACAAAGCACACTTAAAAAGCGGGGGG
>NW_010527139.1:64322-65160 GCF_000687285.1 Phaethon lepturus
GGGGGGAGCAAAATACACCATTCTATGTCCATTAGGTATGGCCTTCAGGGGGACATGGTTTGTTCATTCCTGCACCAAGGTCAGGGAAGAAATCTTTCTGCTTTATTTTAGAATTTCAATGCTGCTTACTCATTATGAGAAAGACTTTTGATTTAATAAGCTGTTTCCCCGCTGCAAAAGAAATCACTCTTTCTCCTAAAGGAGGAGGAGTTGGGGGAGGCATTTTCTGTGTTTTTTATCAAGTGAGCCACATGTAGGAAGATCTGAATAATCTTTGGAGAAAAAAAAAAAGCAGGACATGAATTTCAGAGCATGTGCTTTTGTGTTATTCAATATGACTGATAGGTTGAAGTTCAAGGCAAGTATGGAAGTGTAATTTCTCTCTGCACAGTCACAAATAAAATGAGTCTCAGCTCTACAGGATTAAATTAATTAAAGATGGATCTTGTGCTTGATGCTAGTTTGATAGAACTAGAGTTTGTAGTGGTTGTATCATGAACATAAGTGGATATCTCTAGTGGCTAGCTAGTATTTTCTTTATACTCATGAGTGTTTACTACAGCACACAAATGCTAACCGGTTTTATCACACAGTCATTATCATATCTCCTTCCCTTTCTCTCTACTATTCAGGTGTTGCTGCTACAAAATGATTTCATAACAATTAGGAATTCCATTTCCTTCAAGGGGCTACTGAAGGAAGAGCCACCTGTAATGCACGCTGTTAAACGGCAGCTGCTCTCCATCTTCACAAAAAGGAGATGATAGGGGTTTTAAACTCCATGTCCAAATTGCAAGTGTTACCTAGGTATCTTTTCCTATTAGGAAAGAAGGAAGGG
>NW_010527139.1:65175-69364 GCF_000687285.1 Phaethon lepturus
CGGCAAGGAGGGAGGTAGGGAAGGGAAGGAAAGGGGAGGGGAGGGAGGGAGGAACACACATTGTACACAGTTGTGTCTCTGGAAAATTCAGTTCTTAGGACACACTATATATGTTGCAAGAAAAATCTTCTAAAGGTGACTTTAAAGATACAAAGAAAAGTTGAAAATATATCAGATTTTTCATTGAGTAAACAAACAGTAGCAGACAAGTTCTACAAAGTTTCTGTGTTGCTTTTGAAAGCAAGGCATTTCATTAAGCACACTCTAAAGATGACAGCTTCTTATCTAAGGGACAGTGATAAGAAACTCAAACAAAACAACTTTTTTTCAGGGGGAAAGCTCTAGTTCCTGTGTAATTTTATGGAAGAAAAGATTTTTTTTTTTTCCCCTCACATACATGAAATAATCCATTTGAGAACAAGAGTTCCAGATGCACCTTCACGCAAGTTCCTAAGTGACATTAAGGGGATCTGGCATTGGGAAGGTTAATTTTCTTATCAAAACTATACAAAATCCTAATTTTGCAGAGTAGCAATTTGGAAAAAAAAATCAACAATGGGAAAATGTTGGTTATGCAGCACTAGACATTCAGTACTCAGGGGATCAATTATAAAAACACTCATTCAGCTATTTCTATTCAAATGAACACCTGAAGAGGAGGTCTCAATGGTTTTAAAAGTGTGTGGATATTACTGGATAAATGTTAGTCCAATAAAAGAGATCATCATCTGCTATTTGTGTGCATTTAAGTTGACACTAAAAAGATCTTTGTGGAATATTGCTGCTGCTTTTTCTTTTTGTGTGTGTGCATCTTTTATCTCATATTCCCTTAACACTTTGTGAACTGAAGAAAATAGACCAAATGAGCTGTTCTTTAAGATTAAAGGGGCAGCGTTTAGTTGAACACACCTGAATGTGGAAGGAGTCTATTTTCCACACACTTATGAATATGTAATGATGTGCTTGGAGGCACAGTCACGAACCCCTAATAAGAATTCACGAGTCTGTGTTTGAAAACAGACATTTGCATTTGCCCTCCGGTCACAGTACATGGGTCATTCTTATTCAAAAATTTATTTGCTTTATTTTTCTATTCCCCCTCCCTTTCCTTCCCACCTCAAAATATTTTCTCATTTCTAGGTTTTGTTTTGAGAAAAATTAAAAAGCGAGGGCTAAATCCCTCCAGAACATTCAGGATTCAATTAGAGTGAGATTATTCAGGTATATATACATTTATTTGTGCAAGTGAAAAACTCCATTGTCTGATTTGAGGAAAAAGTATTTTTCCATCTCACGAACACATTTGCTTTACTAAAAGCATTTGTCAGGATTTGAGAAGAAACAAAAAAGTCCTACGTAGGTGCATAACACATTTTAAAAAGTGAAAATTGGGAATATAGTAATAGAAATAAAGCTGTCTAGATTAGGGGTACACTTCATAAAATTGCATAAATACTTAGGAAAAGATACAGCGAAGGAAAAAAACAACAAAGCATCATAAACATTAATATAGTGAGCTAATCAGTGTCGTGTATCAGACTCCCAGCTTTGAAGGCATGGTATCCAGGTGGGGAAGAACAGGCTATGGAGATTGGTACTTAATGAGAATATTGCATTTCTCTTAAAACTTCTTCTATAAAAAGCTGTTGGGGAGCTACTCCAAAATACACTCAGAATCATATCGTTTGTTCTCTTTCTAAGCAGTATGTTGTACTTTCAAATTAGGCACAGGGGAAGGTTTTGCTAAGATTTTTTCTGTTTTCTCATTCCCTCTTTTTTCTTCAGAAAAGAGGGGGGGAAAAAAAAGAAAGAGAAAAGTAAAAAGGGAAAGGAAGGGAGAAAAAAAAAACTTGCAGCACTTTACTCATTAGCTGGATAACAACCATGGAAGAATCAGGCCTGTTTGCCTGAAAAAAAAAAGCCAGAGACTATTTAAAACAAACAAACAGAAAACCACAAGTAAACCCAAGCAAATTCATTTGCAGTGAATGGAATTACTGAGCTATTGCAAATCACCGTAAACAATTTCAGATGCTCACTATCAAATCCCCATGTTAACGCTTATACATCCTACAGCTGTACTAAAGATTGCATCATCACTTTGCTAAGGGTCAGTGGAAGTTAAACACCCATCCCAAAGCATTGGGAGGATTTCAAAACATTCAGACTAAAAGTTGTAAGTGTAATTTTTAGGGATGTTTGAGCTTATTGTAAAGATGCTGGGATAGTTCTTGGTGGGGCACATACATGCACAGATACACGCCTGAAGTATAGGTACACCCTCAGTACGTACACGAGCACACATGTGCACCCAGCCATACGCGCTCAGAGCTGGCATTGATTACAGTTTACTACACGTTTTCTAGATTCTACATCACTATCGCAAGCGTGACTTTGGTGGGAAAAAGAGAGTCTATTGTGACAGCAATAGTCAAAGCGCAAACCATTATTTTAGATCTAACAGTGACACCTGCAGCTGAGCCCAGCACACTCACATGCAAAGATCTCATTTAGAAAAATGCATCTGTATTTTTGAACCGTACATATCTCCTGCTTAATTATCCTCGTGTACCTCAAATTTGCCTCTCCTATTGGCAGCACAAGCAGCTTCCACACCAGCATGAATCAGCTTTTCCTCTTACAAAGCAAACAGCCTGCCATAAAGCGTATAAATAGCCCAGAAAAGCTTCCTTGAGCTGCCTGGTGGGAGTGGAGCTGCCCATGCATATACACACACACAGATCTCTCCTCCACAAGCAGGCATTTCAGAAGAACCACCTGCATGTCTGAAAGGCTCATCTCCACGTTTCAAAGATTTAATCACTTTTCTGCTAATTGCAGTATAAAGTGTTGCATTCGGTATGAATAAGGACTAGATAACCCAACGATTTGGACGAATCCCCTTCGTTTCGCTGCTCCTTGTTTCTGGGCAGCAACTGCCGAGTGTCAGTAACGTGGTCACTCTGTCCCCCTTCTCTCCCAGACGGTCCAGGAGTTTTCACTGTTTACCCATTATTTAAAGCACTTAGTTTTTTGGTTTAGGTTGGGTTTTGGCTTGGTTTTTTTCTTTTCAAGAAAAACAGTGCTGTGTTTTGATTACTGCTCTGAAAGCTACTTTTAGAGGCCTGACTATCCAGTTAAATAATACATGAAAGTCTGTATTTTATTTTTCCTTTTCACTATTCTCACAAATTACTGTTTATTCAGCTTCCTCCCATATACTAGAAAACAAGCTCCTCTTTCTCTCTTAAAAGCAGAAACTGCAACTAAAAGGTAAATCTTACTTTGCTCATAGGATGATTTTTTTTAATCACCAATTCTTTTGACCCACTTCCACTACAATAATTTCTAACCAAGATCAGTACTTGTATTTCACTCAAATACAGTATGAATTTGGATTTAATTTACAGCTCTTGGAGCTACTTCTTTTGTCATGTAAACATCTAGAACCTCGTGTATAAACGTGTGTTCACATGAACAAAAAGATTTCTTTATAACATTTGTCAATATTCTGCTGATTGCTAGTTCAGTAGGAGAAGTGCTATGCTTAATGGTGCATATATAAGAAGCATTTCCTAATCCCTAAATGAACTTCTTATCTCTAAATATATACAGGATAAGCTATCTAAACTCAATTTAGCAACTATGCTATTAAATCTACCAGAACCAAACAGTGCAAGAATATTGTTAAAGACAAGCACCTGTGAGCAAAAACCCAAAGAATCCTACTAAAACAAAACACGGCTAACCGCACATAAAAATAAATCAGATACGGTTCTACATACATTAATTTCTATTATCAGTGCATCTCGAACCCCCACGTCCTCATTTCACAAGTGCACACAGGCAGTTTTAGCCTCCTCCGGTTTTGTCAGCGCCACACTCCGTCAGTCACAACCCGCTGCAGAGGAATGGCTTGTCACCAGATCAGGCTTTTTAACTGCGTATCGATGCAGATGGATCCATTATGGGAGTTAAGAGAAGCGCACCAAAAAAAAGAAGGTAGTGTCATCTGCTGGCTGGATTACAGAACCTGGAAGCACAGCTTGCGGCGCGGCGCTTCCTGCGGCATCACCGGTTCCCTTTGTGACCCCCGCACGCAGCGTGGTACAGCGCCCGCGTCTCTCCACTTACGAAACGAGCGCATTCTCCTCTCCGTTCACAGCCAGGCGCTCCGGCCTGGCCCACC
>NW_010527140.1:0-483 GCF_000687285.1 Phaethon lepturus
GAGCTTGAGGGCCAGGCAAATGAGGATGTAGATGAAAGTCCATCCAGGGGGCTGCCTAGGGTGAGTCAGTCAGCCCCACGCATTAGAACTACCTCCGTTAAGGAAAAAAAAGAGAGTAATTGTTGTAGTCGATTCCCATCTGAGGGGAACAGAGGGCCCAATATGCCCACCAGATCCAGCCCACAGGGAAGTCTGCTGCCTCCCTGGGGCCTGAGTGAGAGATGTCACCAGGAAACTCCCTGGTCTGGTTCGGCCCACTGATTGCTACCCGCTGTTGGTCATGCAGGTTGGCAACAACGAGGTTGCACTAAGAAGCCCAAAGGCAGTCAAAAAGGACTTGAGAGCACTGGGGCGACTGGTCAATGGAGCGGGAGCACAGGTAGTATTTTCATCGATCCCTTCAGTGACAGGGAAGAACGCTGAGAGGAACAGGAAAGCACACCTGATCAACACGTGGCTCAGGGGCTGGTGGCGTCGTCCGAA
>NW_010527140.1:1163-1463 GCF_000687285.1 Phaethon lepturus
TTTTCCCCAGTTCAAGAGAGGCATGGCCTTAGTGGAGTGTCTAGGAAAGAGCCACAAAGTTGATTCAGGGACTGGAGCATCTCACATATGAGGAGAGGCTGAGAGAGCGGAGACTGCTCAGCCTGAAGAAGATAGGACTCAGGGGGATTTTACCCATGTGTAAAAATAAATACCTCATGGGAGGGAATGAAGAAGATTGTCCAGGAAGGCTGGACATTCTTCAAGAAGGAATTCTTAAAGGTGCAGGAGTAGGCTGTCCCCATGTGCCCTAAGACAAGCTGGCAGGGAAGACGACCGGCC
>NW_010527141.1:0-5445 GCF_000687285.1 Phaethon lepturus
AAAAAAAACCCAAAAAAACAAAAAAAAAAAACCCACCAACCCAAAAATAGTCCTGGCTGGGCACTTTCCTTTTATCTACTGTGGTGTTTTTTGTGTTGGCTGAGGACCCTGAATGGGAAGGAGTCCAAGTCATCTGCTGTCTGTGTCACCCTGATTCTTCCAGCAGTATATGCTCATATGCTTTCTCCATACAATTTTGAAGTGACTGAAGTGACAAAGCTTTCACATTTTCCTTTGGGAAACCCTTTTATGCAGTTTTTCCTACTATTGTACTTAATTTTTTCTTTAACCTGTCTTCATGTCATTGCTGTAGCATATAACCCTTGTTGCCCTGGGCAATTTCTGTCATCTTTTTCTCTTTATGTGCTTCAAATCCTTCTGAACAGCATTATTCTTCCCACTTTTTATCGCCTTTATTAATCCCGTGTATTTTTTGTTAGCTCCAATGTGGTATTTGTTTTTTTTTTCTTGTTTGAATATTTCCAAGACAGCTGATATCTTTCAAGAACTGGGATGTTGAGAACAGTATGTGGGGAGGAGAGCTCCCTACCGGTGTCTCTGATGTGAAATAAGGACCCTGTGTATACCCCTCAAAATCAAAAATACGGATGACATTGTGACTGTTACTTGTTCTTCTTCAAAGTGCTTTTAAAACACCTCCCTTTAAACACAGGCATGTTTGGGTTCCCATGTAATTAATGTCTGACTATATGGCTTCTCAAGGATGCTTCTGGAATTAAATTTTCCCCAGGTAGTGTAGACTGGCTATAGCTATGCATATAACATCCATTTTATAGTTCCTTTATAAAATCTCCTGCTGCTCCTTGGCTTCTGTCTGGGGGGGCCAAACTCTCGGGGGCTGCCTAATGCTGCACAGATACCTGACCTACCGTTTGTGGAACCAGGGCTTTTCTTTTCCCTCAGCTGTTTCGAGGAGGCATTTGTTCCCTGTAAAGACATCTTCGGGATTTTGATTTTATTGGGACGTTTTGTTCGTTACTCATTTATGCTGATTTCTGTTTCGTAACTCCCGCTCTATCACCCTCATAGTTACATCGAGGCCGTCTCTGAATATTCATTTGTATTTTTAGCATAGGATTTTTAAAAGGCTGAGTGCTGGAAGCTCTGATTAACAAGATTTCCCTTCTCAGCTGGGTCTTCTAGTAACTTCAGAACAACTATATATCTTTTGGGGAGGGCGTGATAAGGGAAGAAAATAGGCGAGAGGGCACATTTTATCAGCAGGCTCTACTTTTGTAACATGAGTTTTAAAACGTACACTTTCTAAAATTCCAGGGACTGATAATTTGAAAGAATATGAATATTCATCCAAGATGACATGGTTCTGCTTTCACCTGTCTATTAGTTTAAAACCTGTTTCAACTGGCTTTTTTTGCTGTACTGACAGCTTTGGCAACACCAGCACTCTCAAGCAGCATCACAGACTTCAGTAACTCCAAACTGGAATTTAATGCAAAAATCAAACAATAAAAGTTCAAATGTACTTACCAAAGCTACATCCTAGAGAAAGAGCAAACCATTACGCACTACCCTTATGTAAATGCCTGACAGTAATTAGCATTTTCATATATATATAGTTATTGAAGCATTTCCTGAATCTCAAACCAAAATGTTTTAATTTTACCACTTTTTTAATGCTTTCTAAGTAACGTGTTGCAATTTGACTTCAGGTTAAATTGTAAAAACCAACTTTAATCTAGCTTTGAGCACCTTTTTTTCCAAGTTTGAGCTACCTGTTTAATTTTTTTTTTCTCCAGACAAAGGCATTATTAAATTCTTTATTTTTCTTTCCTTCTTAATACTGGTTTTTACTGAGCCTTGGGGGGAAAAAAAACCCCCAGTATGTTAAAATCTGAACAATGAACATTTAAGATTGTTTATGTTTATTTCCTGTTCTGTACTCTGTAAGTATCCTTTTCCACATTCTGGCTTCCTAACCTTTTTCCTGTGAATGTTCTACGAAAATTTTGGGGCTTCTTCAGCGTTAACATGTGAAGACCTCTATAAGGTGCCTTCAAGTATTTGTCTTCTGTTTCCTGTAATTCCAATTTATAATCAAATGTTTAATCCACTGTACTACAACTAGAGCTGGTTGAGAACTTTGTAACTGAGTTGATATGAGGTCTTTTTTTTATGTGTTTGTTTCTCTTGAAACTAGTCATTGAAACCTGTTAATATAAATGCTTTTCATGAAAGCCAGAAAAGCAGAGGAGCTACTTTGCCTGTACATGCATATATAGAACTTGATTACCCGTAATTCACATCTCTATCAGTCTTGCACTTCAGGTGACTGCTTAACACTAGAATATTTAAATGCAGCATATTTACTATATACGTGTCAGTCTATTTCTGCCTGATTATTTTCAAAATGTCAATGAAACTTCAAGAATATTTAAAATACAGGGTATGTTGCCATCAAATCATTGGCTTCCAAAGTTAATTTTTTTTTTTTAACATTTTAAGATACTAAATTCAGCTTGGGGAGAGAAATTGTGTAGAAATTAATCTATATAATATCTCAGTGTCTGCTACAGATAAATTGTATCTTTCCAAAACTCCTGTTTACTAAAAGAACAATGTTATGGATGTTTCTTTGTCAGCTATGGGTACATGGAGGTTATTGAGGCATGCACTAGAAAATAGATTATCTCTATATTCTGTAATAGAATGGACATAAAAAAATTAAGTTGTTAGAAGTTATGTTTACACATTAAGGATAGCGTTATTGCAGTTTTTTATTTTGTCTTGGGATCATAAGAGCATGGATAGTACAAAGATGCTTCCAATAACTGGATGCTACCTATTTTTATTTCAAATGGCACCAAAAGAAAGATCTATTGAAATTCTTAAAATTAGTGAGTGTCATTTTTAAATAATAGGTTGGAATTTGATAGCTGAATTACCTTATTTATGGAAAGCAAGCGAACTGGCTTTAAAGGAAGAAAATGCATGTTAGAAGAAATGCATCCCTTATTCTAGGGAATGCTCCTCATGCATCTGTCACGTTTCAGTCCAAGAAAAGTGATCCTCTTATTTTCACCAGGCTCTCCCACGACACTGAGTGAGTGTAATTCCAGCCTGCTCTGCAGGGATGGAGCTTTCCACGTCTCCTCATCACAGGAGGTTCCCTCTGAAAAGCAGGAAACACTTTTTTTACTGTGAGGGTGACCCGAGTACTGGCATGGGTTGCCCTGGGAGGTGGTGGAGTCACCCTCCTTGGAGATGTTAAAGAATTGCCTGGACATGGTCCTGGGCTGCAAGTGTCCCTGCTTGAGCAGGGGGGTTGGACAAGATGGCCTCCAAAGGTGCCTTCCAACTGCAAAAATTCTGTCATCTCCCTTGAGAACAGCTTTACTTTGTGTTGTTTTAACAAGACCAGTAAGGGAAAGTTAGAAGTCACTTTGTTATCCTGTGGTTTAGATATCCAGTAGGACGTCATCATCTATGTGCCTGATCACTTATTCTCTTGTTGGCCTGTGATTACAACACCGCTGCTTTGCCTTCTGTATCACCACAGACCTCTGGTAAGACCAATATGTCATCTCTGTAATAGCTAACCACATTTTGGAGATTTAGGTAAAATAAACAGTTTTAGACCAGCTAGATACACTAGTTTTTCCACCCAGCTAATTAAAACAGTTTATATAGGAAAGACGAAATAAGACATCGTTCCTTGCCTGCTCCTCCTTAAATTTTCTACCAAAACGAGCTTCAGCTAATGTCACCTATATAACACGACACATATATTACTATTTCTTTTTTCCAAATCAAGGCTATTTACTAGGCTTAAATGTCAGTGGTTTCTAGTCTCAGAAAAATAATGTTTCCCTATAAAATAAGGTAATGGACATTATGATAGCAAGATTGATTCATGTCACACCAAGAAAGAAACCCTAAACGCAAGCAATTAAAAATGGATTTCAGGGCCCTGCTCTGTGAGCAGTGTTAAAAGTATAAATGAACAGTTGCAAAAGGGAAACCTAATCTAATATACCTAGTGGATTAGTGCCTCAGGCCTGTAGTGAATTTTCAGAGCAATACAATCATGGGTTTTATGACCCTACACTTCATAACAAGATTAGAAATAGACTATTTGTTACTGTCCAGAAATTGAGAAAGGTTGGCAAGATCACTGTGCAGTTAACCTCATATGTTTAAGAGCCTGACCTATGGAAAACAGTGGATTTTTGACAGAGGCATGCTGAAGACCTAAATTTGATTTATACGTAGCTTGTTTATCGAGAAGCTACAGTTACTGAGAAAGTATTGTTGTTAACGTGTATAGCGATGCAATAGTAGTGTTCCTGTAGGCTTCGTTTTCTGAACCTGTAATGGGGGAAATTTGTGGATAATGACGCAATCTTTCATTAGGTAAGCTGACCAGGCTGGAGACAAGCATTGGGGTTCGGGGCCTTCCATCTGCTTTAACAGTAACTAACTAAACAGTACAAACTGAAAGTAGATCGTGCATTTTAAACTAATTATGCTAAGCAGACTACCTGAAATAAAAGTTTCAGAACTCTATGGATGTATGAGTTCAGCAAAAGGGAGATGGGGTATGATGCAGTCATTTGAATAAATGTGCAAGGATGTGATTATCAAGGGCTGGCAATTGTGAAAAAAGATTGCGTGCTTTGTTGAGGATAAGACGTGAAAATGGTTGATGGTTAACCGTTATATAATGTAACAATACCTTTTAAAGCTATACAATACTCTCTTTTTATAGGTTTCTCCCTCCTGGCAGGTGAGAGGGAATTATTGAAATTTATTTCATTTATGTTTCCTAGCAGCTTCCTTTGTCTGTCCTATGGACTTGCTTTTGAATTCTCCTAAATCTCTTAAACTCTGAAATCTTTTACCTCTGATGAAATGAGTTTTGCTGGCTGGGTAGGGAAATGGTTTTAGCTACTGTCCTCTCGTAATTCCTGACTTCAAATACTGTCTGCTCTTCTACTCGCTGAGAGCAGTGGCTGTCCTAAAGCTAACATCAAAGAGCTAATACCAAGAGAATGAGGGCCGATACTAAAGACTCCACAAAGCTGAGAAGCACAAAATGCCTTCCTTTTACCAGGAGGGGATGACCCCCCCCAAAAAAGAGGAGGGGATGGGAGAGGTGTCTGATGCAGAGGAGTTGAAGGCATCCCACTGTCCTGTGCCAGGTGGGATGTGCTGCTAACCGCAGAGCTGTCCTGCCAGACCTGATGCCAGCTGTCCTCACCGGCTTACCTTACCCAGCCGTCGCGCAGGCTGGCTGCTCAACAGTTCATTGCCGAGAAACGTGCTGGTCACGTGAGGTGGAGCAGTAGGGGAGAGGTGTCTGAATTGCAAAGAGGACAGTTGTTAATTTGGTTCCCTCCTATAGTTTTGTGTTCTTGGTTTGTGGTCCTCTCACCGTCCCCCCCCCCGCGCCCCTCCCGCCGCAGC